>NW_026712229.1:152306-364044 GCF_030504385.1 Musca domestica | reverse complement strand
TGCTACCTCCCCCACAAAGGGTCAACATTTTGAATAACCAAAACGTTCATAAAATCCGAAAAAAAAAACATTCGGTTCTCTTCATATTTCACACATCTCATTATTTCTACTAACACAAGATCTGGAAAGTATCGGTACACTCCTTTCGGTACCTCCCCCATAAAATTTTTATATCCCTGAAGGTCATATAACTCTTTTCCATTCAGACTTGGCACATCTCAATATTTCCATAAACACAAGATCTGTTATAAAGATGGTAGAAAGCGGAACATTCATTATGGTACCTCCCCCACAAAGGGTCAAAGTTTTGAATAAACTATCAAAAATCCGAAATAAGCATCCAGTTCTCTTCATATTTCATACATCCCATTATTTCTCGAACACAAGATATAAATTATTTATATGAACACAAGATCCCTAAACTCTAACTCCATGCAAATTCCTGGTCAATTGGTTTATATTATGGCCTGTAGAGCAACAGCAAAATCAGGAATTTTTTCTGTTCTAGGTTCCTTTCAACCCCAAATATTTAGCGATCATTTCCATTTTCAATGTCGTGAGGATCGGTCCATAATTGCGACCTTTAGGGTGATAACAAACTATCATGGACAGACGGATGGACGATATACATAGCTAGATCAACTCAGCTCGGCGAGATAGGAAGATTTATATTAGTTTTCTATATCGTGGACCAATATTTCGAGGAGTTACATAATTTTTGGCCCATCAAACTTATAATACTCCCAACATATAGGGTTGTAGGGTATAAAAATATTTGGAAGAATAAATTTAAGAATAAATGTTAAAGGAACGGGAAAAAACAGCACTATCACAACACATAATAGAAATAAACACACAGCTGATTTGGCTAACGTCAAAATCCTAGATAAAGAGAAGAAGAAAGAAACAAAGATACACATTAGAAAGCCTACGAATACAACAGAGAATATCAAAATCGATAAACACAAAAGAGGACAAAGATAATACTAAGCTTCAGTATTCAATTGCGATAATGTAGAAACAGTTCTGTGATAAAATTAGCTTAAGTCTAACTGTGATTTTTATAGCCTACAACACTTTGTGTTGTGGGTATTATAAGTTTGATTGGGCCAAAAATTATGTAACACCTCGAAATATTGATTTCCCACATAGGAAAGTATATATGGATCTTCCTATCTCGCCGAGTTGAGTCGATCTAGCTATGTATGTCCGTCCGTCCGTCTGTCCGTCTGTCCATGTTAATTTGTAATCACTCTACAGGTCGCAATCATAGCCCGATCTTCACGAAATTTACAATGGAGGTGGGGATAAGGTCAGAATAGAACCCTATTCTTTTGGAGATGATCGCACAACATTGTGGGGTCGAAATGGACCAAAAACTGAAAAAAATCCTGATTTTGCAGTTGCTCTACAGGTCGCAATTATGGACCAATCGACGCGGAAATTAGCATGGGGCTAAAGCTTCGGGCTGGGCAGAAGCCTTCCGATTTGATGGTCATCGGGTAATATTTAGTGGGTGAAATAGGCCATAACATTTGTGTTAGATAAAAGTCAAATTTTCCATAAAACCGCGAATATTTTTAATCCCGGCGAAATAACAAATAGACGAACAGGTCAATTCTGTCCGTTACGTAGATGCCGATAGTAAATATATCGGATATATTCAGCGAAATATAAACAATGTGTATATACAAAGGAAAGGAATGTTAGATGGAATGCTTATATCTCAAGAATGGCTGGACCGATTTTGACAAATTTTGTCAATTCAGAATGCCCTCTTGACATAAAAGTATAGAATCTAAAAAAATCGCATGTAAAGATGCCAATAATGATGCTAATATAGTTTTTTTTTTTGTATTTTGTGACATTTTTTTATTTTTTCATATATTTTATCGCATGCGATTTTTCAATTTGACTTATAATATTAAGGTGTACATTTTGTAATATTTTTCCACCTTACAACACAGGTTGGGATATTATATACAGATTCCAATTATCGTCCGGTCCTCACGAAAAGGGTAGGGTTAGGCTCAGAAGGGCTAGGCTTATTGTTTTTAAAGATGTTCGCAATATATTTAGGGGTTGAAATGGACCAACAACTAAAAATGTTCCTGATTTTGCAGCCGTTATAAAGGTCATAAATAGAAACCAAGGGACACGAAATCTCGCATGAAGTTAGAGTTTAGGACAGCGGGAATGGAACACTACTTTTGTCTAAAAAATACCAACATTACTTACAGGCGATAGCCGAAATACACAAAATGCGAACTTCTGCCTTTTTTTGCTGATTTCGTTGACGAATATAGCCAAATATCGTAGACAAGAAGATCGTATAAAGAGTCTAATTTGGAGATATGATCGCAAAATAATACGGAGTGCGTAATATTGGGCATCTGGTCAAATATTGGGGTCTGGTCAAAATACTAAGGGTAATACCTGGGCAGTGCTCCGTCACATAATTTCAAAAAGCGAAATCTTCCAAATGGATTTGGACATAAGGGGGCTTCTAACATATTGTAGTGTTGTAGGGTATCACATGGTCGGCCCGCACGACTATAGCCTTTGCTTACTTGTTTATTTTATTATTATTTATTGTATTAATTATATGTCCGTGGGGTCCAGTTTTTAATGCATATTAATAGATAATAATAAAAATAATTAGAAAATAAAATAATTTTTTTTTCATTTTGTTACCAGAATTTTAAATAAATAAGCTCTTGATAATGTTGGAAAAAAACCAACGAAACGTCGAGCAAAAAATGAAATAAAATCTTATTTTCATTTTAAAATAATCCGAACAAAAAAGCCCGATAAAAAAAAGTTAAAGGGAATCTTTCCATAGAAAATATTGGTAAACATTTAAAGGGATTGCTACAAGTTTTTATTTTATCTACAGAAGGACAACGTGATGAGACATTCCGTCTAGAGAAGGTCTATGAAAAACGCTTTTTTGAATAAAATGCCTAAGAAATTTACTTTATATAGAAGATTAGTGGAAGGTTTCTTATCAGAAGCGCCCAGTGCTAGATGATTTTTTCTTTTTTGGACCAAAAAAAAAAAAAAACCCAAATGTTCTTCTGTAACCATTACAATTTTGTAAATGAATTTAGTTTAATTCCAAATACCATGCGCTTATTAATTCAAAACTTTTGTTTTCTGTATAAACACACTAAAAATTGAAATACCAATTAATCGCCACATTTAACAGTTTATCCAAATGATTGATGGGCCATCTAAAATAAATAGTCTAAATGGTAAAGCCATCCAGAAGAGCAGAAATAGAAATTTAACAAAACATTTTTTTTTTCTAAATAAACAAAATTGTTTATTCAAACACTTGTTCTCAGTGTGATCTGCGATGATTCATATTCCTTTCTTTTGCCGGCGTTTGCAATGGAAAAACACTGCAAAGATTTTGTTATAAAATTGTAAATTTTTTATTTGAAGTTTAGGGTTTTCGGAGGATATTTTAAAGAGGCATCTATAGATGAGGCACATAATAACAGTAAACGTGGCATATATTTTGGAACATTGCGTGTACAGTATCACAAAAGAACACGCAATGATCTAAATTATTGCTAAGTAAGATTTGAGAGACGGGCAATTAACCATTCTATTTTTTTACCCTTCCCCATAAATGGATGTTACGCATGTTATGTGGTAAGCTAAAGAAGTGGAATGTTTCCCTCATCTTAACATTGCTTTACTTTTACTTGTAGCGACATTATACCGAAAACGTTTCAAATTTGGTATTTGAGGTTAGTAATGGATATTACAGCCTATGACAGAAAATTATTATTGCAGGTCCACGCTTTCGTATAGCCCCCACCGGCATCTCCGATATTCGGTATTTTGATGATTGCAGCGACATTATTCACCGGAATTGTTTTAAATTTGGTATTTGAAGTTCGTGATGGATACTACAAACTATGGCAGAAAATTGTCGGTGCAGGTCCACGTTTTAGTATAGTCCACATATAATGGTACTTTCCGATATTCGGAATTTGATGTTTTAGCTACATTATTCACCGATTTTTTTTCAAGTGTCCCATTTGAATATTGTAATGACAAAAGTTGCCTATGTAGGTCCACGTTGTCCTAATATAGTGGCTACATTCGGTATTTTTTAGAATTTAACAGATTTTTTTTTTGAAAATTGCCAAATCCGTTCCAATTGTGAAAGGTAATCAAAGTTCGGCTCAGTTTTTTTACTTGTTTTCGAACATTTTTCCCTTATGGGAATCAGGTGTATCAACAACATCTGCTAAATTTCTTTCGAATAGGCAAGAATGTGGATATAGTGTAATACTCCATATACATCCCTGCTATTTTTGTCTAATTAGGTTGTTTCTTGGATCACAAAATTAAAGTCTGCCATATTTGAATCAAATCAATTCCTTTATAGATATAGCTCTCATGTATATGTTTCATGCGATTTTATATCTAAGTCTTCTCAAATTCATAACATACCCTCTAAAGCAATGGCATTTGCTACGAGAGGTTCCTACAACGTAAAAATATCTTTCTTAAATAATTGGAAAAACGATTCAGATTAAGATATCCAGGTTGAGATGAAAAAACTGCAACCAACTTCAGATTGCTGTCATTTCTAAGCCACTCGTCCGACAGCTGTTAAAATTATTCCAGAGACAGCTTGTTATATTGCCTACAAACGCACAAAAGCATTTTGGTGACAATTTTTCCAGAAAAAGTCATTCGTGATGGAATTCAAGCGTGGAAGTGTGATTTCTTTATATTTGACTGGAAAACACAAGTGGCTATCTATAGAGCACTCCAGCATTTAAATGTGAAAAAACATTTAGTGTCTCGTACCATCGCTCCCTACCGTGATGCTGGTAGCGTAGACCGGCGTCAAGAAAGAAAACAGCAACATCAGCAGAAATGGTTCGAAAAGTAAGGAAGCAACTTGATCGAAACCCGCGTTGCAGTGGCCGAAAAATGGCTCGTGAGCTGAACATATCGCAATATTCCATTCGGCAAATATTGAAAAAATGAGCTCGGCTCATAACTTTGAGGGTATGGCTTTTATATATTTAATATTTAAATGTATGACGTATAGATGGCGCCCGTCATAAAATGGAATATCTTTCTGTGACATATTTCAGAAAAAAAAAACATTTATTTGACAACTAAGGCCCCGATAACAACCTTCAGGCAGCATATTAAAATCCACATTGAGTTTTGTACTCTACTCTTTGGAGGAACAGAAATATCCACCCTTTTTCTGATAGCTTAAATTGATTTATAGTTGAATATCTATTCTCTCGATATTATTAATATTAGAGGCCTAAATAAAATGCCACAAAAAAATATATATTTAACTTGAAGTATAAATGCCGCCCCTTTATCTATGGCAGAATATTAAATTTAAGTATAGAAAATGAAGTATATATGACGCCAAATTCTGTCACCCTTTCCAAACTTCATGAAATATGTCATGCCTAGCGTGCTTGCTGCATCAAATACACGAAAATCTATAGGAACTATATCCAAATCTAAAAAGAAGTTAAGTTCGACGGGGCCGAACATTTAATATCCTCCACCATTTGGAAGAAACTTGAAAAATTTCAAATGACTTCCGGAAACTACCACTTATATGAAACTGTTATATGGAGACTATACGAAGACGTGGAGCTGCTTACGAATTTTTTTGTCATAGGCTGTAGCACCCATTATGAACTTCAAATACCAAATTTGAAACAATTCCGGTGAATAATGTCGCTAAAATCATCAAAATACCGAATATCGGAATGTACCGTTACATGGGAGATATACGAAAATGTGAACCTACATACGATTTTTTTGTCATAGGCCATTACTACTTTGAATACAAAATTTGTTACAATTCCGGTGAATAATGTCACACAAATCATAAAAATACAGAGTATTGGGGGGGTACCGTCATTTGGGGGCTATACGATGACTTAGATGATTCAGAATACATGTACTTTGTTGGGTCTATTATAAATATTTCTAGGAGTTACAAACGGAATGACAAAGTTAATATACCCTCCATAGGATGGTAGGGAGTATAATAATTCAGATAAACCGCTGACATACAATTGTTTGGGTAGATTAAGTTACAGCCTGTGGCTGTGGCTAAATATGATTATCACGTTCTTCAATGAACTTAAATAGTTTTAAATAAAAAGATATGATGCACATGTAAATATGCAAATATGTCATTAAAACATAATTTTTATTATTTTAATATTTTTAAAAAGTATTTAATGTTACAATGTCCCTAAAAACCCAATTCCATTTGGAAGCGTGGTTTCATTCCAAGAAAGTTGTCGTTGTATAAAGAAGCCAACTTTCTATCGGAATTCGTTTCTGTAACATAGCTGCATTTCACAAGCGAATTTCACATTATTTGTAAACCAATTCCAATCGAATTGGCATAACCACTTATGGAGAATATCAATAAACGAAACCCGGAATTTAAAGAAATAAAAATTGCCGTACATCGAAGGCTCTTATCCACAGACGATCCTATTCTGGACATCACAATATGCAAGAGCTAATCAAATAATATGAACGCACATCATTAGCAATACGGTATCTACTCAGCACCTGTTAATTAATAAAAACAATACTATGTAGGTATTTAGGATAGAATATTTTATTGTGTCCGCCCCCTGCGTTTTCTTTTGGATTAACTTCTTCTTTTGCACGTACAGTGTACGTAAGAAAAACAAACATATTCGCACATTCTCAGGCGTCTGATGCTTCGTTGTCTCCCCGGTAGGAATTGTCAATAGTCAGTAGCATGGAAAAATCAAAAAGGTAAAGTCATGTCAAATAATCTATTCATCTATGCATTTTCTTTTAACTACCTTGTCAAATTTGCCTGCATGAAAAACAGGTACTCATCTCTGTTTATAATGGATTTATAAATATACATTTTGACAATGAGATGTTGGCAACTAAATAAATTAAAAACCAGTAAAGAAAGTCTTAAAGTCGGGCGGGACCGATTTTATGATACCCTACACCACTTTGCTAATTAAGTTGAGCTCCACATAACAATTAAAAGTTTTTATGGGAGAATTCAATCATACACGCTATGATTATAATTATAATTTAAAGTTCTTTTAAATTTAAATCTTTTAAATTCGGAATTGTATTGCCCATTTGGTGCACAATTATCTTGAAATCGGATAAAGATATATGGGAGCTATATCCAAATCTGAACCGATCTCGATAAAATTTGGCAACGATATTTCTGAGCTGTATTTGATATATTTCCCTGAATATCGTTGTTACGGAGTGCATATTACGGTTGTGGGTAACAAATATAACAAATCGGATGAATAATATATATGGAAGCTATAGCTATATCTGAACCGATCTTCACCAAATATGACATACTAGCTTCTAGACTCAATTCGGTCGTATGTGCCAAATTCCATCCCATTTGGAAAAATATTAGACGTTTGGTGCACAATAAAAAGTAAATCGGACGAAGTTATATATGGGAGCTATATCCAAATCTGAAACCGATCTCGATAAAATTTAGCAAATGTATTTCTGAGCTGTATTTGATATATTTCCCCAAATATTGTTGTTGCATAGTGCATATTACGGCGGCGATGGACAAAAATAACAAATCGGATGAAAAATATATGGGAGCTATAGCTATATCTAAACCGATTTCGATCAAATTTGGCATACATATTTTCAGGTCTAATTTGGGTGTATATGCAAAATTCCATGCAATTCGGGCTGATATTACACGTTTGGTGCACAATAAAAGGCAAATGGGACGAAGATATATGGGAGCTATATCTAAATTTTGACCAATTATCTCCAATTTCAATAGGGTTCGTCCTTGGGCCAAACAAAAGATCTTTGCAAAATTTCATCTGGATCGGGCAATAAATGCGACCTGTACTTTGTTTACAAAAATACATGGACAGACGGACGGACGGAGGGACGGACGGACAGACGGACGGACGGACGGACAGACGGACGGACGCACAGACGGACGGACGCACAGACGGACGGACGCACAGACGGACGGACGGACATGCATAAATCGATTCAGAATGTGATTCTATGCAGATCATCAAAAGGAACTATGGGTCTATCTCGTTTCCTTCTGCCTGTTACAAACAAATGCACAAAGACATAATACCCTGACCACCTTGTGGTGTAGGGTATAAAAATGTCAGTAGTAATCAACTTACTGTTGAATTTATCACCAGCACTACTGATTAAGTGAAAAAATGTAATGATTTCGTCCTATAGACATTTGGTATGCTATTTTTATTCTGAATTCACTAGTGATATTGTCCTTAGTTCTTTCGGGGCCATACTAAGTATTGGCATTAGTGAGTCAGAAGTTTATGAGGGGTCATGCGGAGACACTGAAACTGGCCAGTCAGTGGAATTTTTTTCATTAATTACTGATAAAAGTTACTTCTTATCTACAGTTGGTTAGTAGCAATGATGACAAAGCCAATGTCTGTAGTGATTACCTACAGGGTTGTTTCAAAATTGGCACATGCTACTTGGGTTGTATGGTATGCGAGGAAGCGCCACAGGTGTTAAGTATTATGAAAGGACGCTCAAAATAGAGTTTATTCTGCAACTCAGTTATAGATAAACGGATTGTTTAACCCATAATTCGATATTTCTAAGAAAAGATTCGAGAGGCATGATATCACATATCTGTATAATAAGAATGGCCTAAATGGCGGTATTAAATATTTAACAAAACGTGATCTTCTCATTAGTGTTTGGCATGGAAGGCTTAAAATGTTTACAAGTATCGAAAAAAAAATGGAGCAACGTTGCTTTCAACGGTATTTAATTTGAAAAATGTAATTTTATTCCAAATTTTTATATTTTTTCACTTACGTTTTTCAAATCCTTAAATTTTGGCCGAGATCTGCTTTAAATAATTTAAAGAATGTTTACAGGGTGAGATGAAAAAATGCAACCAACTTCAGACTGCTGTCATTTTCTAAGCTACTCGTCCGACAGGTGTTAAAATTATTCCAGTGACAGCTCATTATATTGTTTTCAAGCGTACACAAGCATTTTGGTGAGAATTTTCCAGAAAAAAAAGTTATTCGTGATGGAATTCTAGCGTGATAGTGTGATTTCTTTATATTTGGCTGGAAAACCACAAGTGGCTATAGTTAGAGCACTCCAGCATTTAAATGTGAATAAATCTTTTGTGTTTCGTAACGAGCGATGGCCTTACCGTGATACTGGTAGAGTAGCCCGACGTCAAGGAAGTGGACGGAAGAAAACAGCAACATCAACAGAAAACAGCAACATCAGCGACTTGATCGCAACCCATGTCGCAGTTGCCGAAAAATGGCTCGTGAGCTGAACATATCGCAATGTTCCATTCGGCAAATATTGAAAAATGAGCTCGGGATAAAGCCATTAAAATTGCAAAAAAGTGAAAGAACTTACATCGCAACAGAAAGAAAATAGACTCAAAAGAGCTAAAGTTTTACTTCGCTTGGCCGAAAGTTGTGAACTGTCGAATTTGGTTTTCCTCCGATGAGAAAACATTCGTTGTCCAACAGTTTGTAAACAAACAAAATGATCGTGTTTACTTGCCAAAGAGGTCAGCTGAAAATGTGCACCTTCGGTTGGCCACCAGAACTCAGGCGCCGGTCATGGTGATGGTGTGAGCCGCCATAACAGCCGATGGTCGCTCTCCGCTCATATTAATTGACCGTTGCATCAGAATAAATACCAAATATTATTGCGAAAATATTCTGGAGGGTGTATTAATGCCTTGGGCACGCACACATTTTGGCCTCAGATCTTGGACATTCCAACAAGACTCACCAACGCGCTGAGTACGCACCACCCAAGAATGGTTACAACATGAAGTTCCTCGCTTCATTTCCAGCGCACAATGGCCACAAAAATCTCCAGATACCAATCCGATGGACTATTGTGTCTGGAGTATTTTGGAAAGCAAGGTTGTCACTAAAAAATACCAAAATGTCGATCACCTCAAGCAAGCGCTTCGCCGGAATGGGCCAAAATACCGCAGACCAACATTCGGGTAAACGGTGACCAATTCGAACAAATCTAAACTTATTCTAGAATTTTATGCTATATCCGACTTTTTTATACCCTCCACCTTGGAAATGAGGTCTAGGATGTTTAGTATTGAAAATGAGATATATCGGTCCACGTTCTGGTATAGTCCCCATATAACGGTACCTTCCGATATTCGGTATTTTGATTATTTATGCCACATTTTTTCACGGATTTGTCTGAAAATTGGTACTTGTAGGTCATAACGGGTCCCTGGGCGTGTGGCAAAACATTGCATGTATGGGTCCACGTTTTGGTATAGCCCAATATAAAGGTACCTCCCGATATTCGGTATTTTAATTTTTTTCCACATTTTTTCACGGATTTGTCTAAAAATTGGTATTTGTTGGTCATAATGGGTTCCAGCTCCGGTGGCGAAACATTGCATGTATGGGTCCATGATTTGGTATAGCCCCCATATAACGGTACCTCCCAATATTCGGTATCTTGATGGTTTTTGCCACATTTTCTCACTGATTTGTCTAAAAATTGGTATTTGTGGGTCATAATGGGTTCTAGTTCGTGTGGCGGAACAATGTATGTATAGGTCCACGTTTTGATATAGTCCCCATATAACGGTACCTCCCAATATTCGGTATTTTGATGATTTTTTGACACATTTTTTTCAAGAATTACTCTGAAAATTGGTAGTTTTAGATCATAATGGGTCCCAGTTGGTGTGGCGGAACAATGTATGTATAGGTCCAGGTTTAGTCCCCATATAACGGTATCTCCCAATATTTGGTATTTTGATGATTTTTGCCATATTTTTTCACGGATTTGTCTGAAAATTGGCATTTGTAGTCATAATGGGTTCTAGCTCCGTTGGCAAAACATTGTATGTATAGATCCATGATTTGCTATAGCCTCCATATAACGGTACCACCCGATATTCGGTATTTTGATGGTTTTTGCCACATTTCTTCTAATGTTTCCTTTACCCTAAGGTGGAGGGTATTAAAAGTTTGGCCCGGCCGAACTTAATATTTTTTTAACTAGTTTTGCTTTCATTCAATAAAATGTAAAAATTATGGCGTTTGACTTTGTTGCAGTTTTTATATCTCACCCTGTATAGGACGCATTTCCAAACCACTGCCATCATAATTCTGCGTACCACATTTTATCTCTTTCATCTAATACCTAGTATAGTACCATCCACTACTTTTCGTACAATTACAATACCAAATTGTACCTAATATGGTACTTCTTAGTACTTTTCGTAATACTACAACCCATTTCCAAAACAACCTCTTAATCCCAAACCTGCGACTAATAGCTTCATCCGTTCACCGTAAACCAAACTGTTCCAAGTGTACTACCATTTAGTACAGTTTGGTACATTTGGTATATCTATCCTGCATTCCATCAGTGACATTCATTCCAAATTTCTAGGTCATTCCGTTTGTCCAATACAAAGTATTCGTTGATTCTCAGTCAGTCCATCAATTATTTCAATACTATTTTATATATGGAGATTTTAGAACACTATCACCACTATCTCCATTTAGTACCTCCTTAGTACAAATGTCTTATAAAAACGGCAGCTTAATTGATGACCTCCAAACGAAATTTCATGAGTGTCTTATTTAGTACAAGTTTTAGTTCCAATTTTCAAAAAAAAAAAAACACCACTTTATCTGATGCCTTGTAAAATAGTAATCTACACACTTTGGAGAATTTGACTTAAATGTATCGAATTTAATGCCACAACAACATTTAACAACGTTGTAGTACGAATTTTCCAAAATCCTGCCTTATCTCATCCCTACTCACCAACATCTACCTACATGCTAAATTCATGTTTCTAATCATTTTTCCGTTGATGTGGCAATTCATCATTCACAATTTAATATTTATAAAGATGACATTTACAAAATAATTAATACAATTTCGTAACATATTTGAGTTCTCCAGCCAATTTGTTCCATGTTATATGAAAATATTACTTTCCTTAACTGCAAACAACAAGTATATTTCCCCACATTCGTGAGGAACTTTGTCTAATGTGGATTTATTGCACACCTTCTCAATGACGTCTCTAGCCAAAAACAATTGGATCGGTACAAAAATCAATTATTAATTCAAATTCACACACACACACCCTCACACGCACACACAGTTACGCCAATTAAAGAGCTATGATAAACAAAAATAGAAAAACAAAAAACGCTACTAATTGCTTTTCAAAACAACAAACAGAAAAAAGCATCGACAACAAACATCAACAGCAAATCGAGCACTTGAATGAGGGGAAGAATTTTCCAAATTCCATTCGTGTTTATTTTATCTTCCTTACATTTGTATTTAATATTTGGGCAAAAGAGAAAAAGAAAGAAAATCAAAGGAATTTAAGTTATATTTTGCTTTTCTGCGGAAACATAATTTTGATGATAACATTTTGATGTCGATGGTTTTAGTGAATTGTATTTTATTTCTTAAAAAACCACACACTAATATTTTAATTAACCATTGATGACTTTCAGTTTTCAAATATGCTAAACAAATTGCTAAATTGCCATACGGCGCTGTTTATTACAGAATTGGGCCCATTTCAGCTCTTCAGTAGATGGAAGACTTTCCTTCAGGCCTTTAATAGAAAGAATACCTTTTTCAGATCTTCTACAAACAGATATAAGTCTTTTTTTCATATTTTCCATGAGCAACAACTAAAGAAAAACTGTATAAAAACATATTTATCGAAGCCGAGATTCACCAAATGGAAAAATTAGGTTGAATGCGGAAAAATCCATCCAATAGCATATCGGATGATGAGCTATATCCAAATCTCGATAAATTTTGGCAGTGACATTTCTGATATTACGAATGTGAGGGACTTAAACACCAAATCGAATGAAACATATATATGGGACCTATAGCTATATCTAAACCGATTTTCATCAAATTTGAAGTACTGGCTTCTAGGCTAAATATGGTCAGAAGTACCAAAATTCACTACATTAATCATTTGTTACACATAAACCTAAATTTTGACGAATCTCAGCAATTTAACCAGTAAGAAAGTCCTAAAGTCGGGCGGGGCCGATTTTATGATACCCTACACCATTTTTGCTAATTTAGTTGAGCTCCACTTAATAATTAAAAGTTTTTATGGGAGAATTCAATCATACACGCTATGATTATAATTATAATTTAAAATTCAAAGGACTAAATATGCCGAAGCATTTGTATCTTTTAAATTCGGACTAGTATTGCCCATTTGGTGCAAAATAATTTGAAATCGGATAAAATATATATGGGGAACTATATCCAAATCTGAACCGATCTCGATAAAATTTGGCAAAGATATTTCTGAGCTGTATTTGATATATTTCCCTGAATATCGTTGTTACGGAGTGCATATTACGGCTGTGGGTAACAAATACAATAAATCGGATGAACAATATATATGGGAGCTATAACTATATCTGAACCGATCTTCACCAAATTTAGCATACTACCTTCTAAACTAAATTTGGTCGTATGTGCCAAATTCCATCCCATTTGGACAAATATTAGACGTTTGGTGCACAATAAATGGTAAATCGGACGAAGTTCTATATGGGAGCTATATCCAAATCTGAACCGATCTCGATAAAATTTAGCAAAGGTATTTCTGAGCTGCATTTGATATATTTCCCCAAATATTGTTGTTACAGAGTGCATATTACGGCTGCGGAGGACAAAAATAACAAATCGGATGAACAATATATATGGGAGCTATAGCTATATCTGAACCGATTTCGATAAAATTTACCATACTTATTTTCAGGCATAATTTGGTTGTATGGTGCAAAATTCCTATTCGGGCTGATATTACACGTTTGGGGCACAATAAAAGGCAAATCGGACGAAGGTATATATGGGAGATATATCTAATTTTTACCGATTATCTCCAATTTCAATGGGGTTCGTCCTTGGGTCAAACAAATGTTGTTTGGAAAATTTCATCTCAATCGGATAATAAATGCGACCTGCATTTTGTTCACAAGAATACAGACGGACTGACATGCATAAATCAACTCAGAAAGTGATTCTATGCAGATCATCAAAAGGAACTATGGGTCTATCTCGTTTCCTTTTGCCTGTTACAAGCAAATGCACAAAGACATAATACCCTGACCACCTTGTGGTGTAGGGTATAAAAGGTTCGTCCTTAGGCAAATGGTGTGTGGAAAATTTCCTCAAAAGTAACTAGGAACATATCTCTGTTTCCTCTTTATGTTTCCAACAAATGCACAAAGACATAATACCTTTATCAATATGTGATGTAAAGTAAATTACCACTATGTGGTGTAGGGCTTAAAAACTAATCCACATAACTTCAGAAGACCTTCTTCGGGTCTTCTAAAGTTAGAAGATAGGCATTTTCCTCAGGTATTTTTATTCGATATATACAGACCTTTTTAAGCTCTTCTAAAGGTAGCCTTACGGATATAGAGTGTATACATTACTTGATTCGACCAAAATGTGCCGCCTCATCGGAGTAATGACTCTATCCCCTGGGTATCTTTAAATAACATCCGTTTCAAATCTTAATATTTAGCACATCTTAATATTTTTACCAAACTTATTTCGTGTTCGGAGTTCGGTCCACTCCTTCACTCACAAAACTAATTTACCTTACAAATACAGAAAATAATTTACCTTAAAAACAGCAACAAGTAAATATGCAGTAAGTTCAGCCGGACCGGATTACCTTTCAACCTTTTGAAACTAATTTGGACATTAAAAAAATAAAATCCGTTAAAAATCCTCAATATAGTCTATGCGAAGACCAGCAAATACGAAAATTAAAAAAAAAAAAATAAAATAATGTAGCTACTACTAACTCCGGTGAGTAATGTCCTTAAAATCGTCAAAATATCGAATATCGGGGGGTACCGTTGTATGTAGGCTATACTATATCCTGGACCTATATATACATATTTCTCTTCCAGGGGTAAAGGGTTTAGAAGGAACTCCTAGTATGAATTTTTAGAAAATGTCATCAAAAATATAACTGAAATCATCAAATTAACGAATATATGGAGTTACCGTTATGTGGGGGATATATGATATCGTGGACCTATATAGACAATATTCTCCCAGGGGAAAAAAAACTCACAAGGAACTCCTTTTGTGGATTTCAGACAATTTCATTGACAAATTTGGCATCAAAGTACCGAATATCGTGAGTACCGTTATATGGGGGATATACGATAACGTGGACTGATGTAACTGATCTTCTAACTTGACCTGCCTGCAGACAAAAGACCGATCTGTGCAAATATTTAGCTTCAAATCTTTATTCGTTTTAACTCAAGCTTGAATGCATCAGACGTACGGACAGGGCTAAATCGTCTTATAATTTTACGCTGATCTTTGTTAGGTCTAAAATTATTTTTTCGCGGAGAATAGGATGTTATATTACTTTCCTCATTCCGTTTGCAACACCTCTAAATATTCATCGTAGACCAAATGAAAGATATAAATTCATGATCGGCATAAAAATTCTAAGTCGATTTAACAATGTTCGTCGTTTTTTCCATCTGCAGTGTAGTGTTGAAATCACTATACATCGCACATTATTATACCCTACAACAGTATGTGTTGGGGGTATTATAAGTTCGATTGGGCCAAAAATTATGTAACACCTGTCTCGCCGAGCTGAGTCGATCTAGCTATGTATGTCCGTTTCTCCGACTGTCCATGTTAATTTGTAATCACTCTACAGGTCGCAATTATGGCCCAATCTTCATGAAATTTTGAATGGAGGTGGGTTTAGGGTCAGAATAGAAGCCTATTGCTTTTAGAGATGATAGCATAATATTTAGGGGTTAAAATGGACCAAAAAACAACAAATATTCCTGATTTTGTAGTTGCTCTACAGGTCACAATTATAGACCAATCGAAGTTAGCCTGGGGCTAGAGCTTAGGGCTGGGCAGAAGTCTTCCAAGTTTGATGGTCATCGGGTAATATTTAGTGGGTGAAATAGACCATAACATTTGTGATAAATAAAAGTAGAATTTTCCATTGAACCTCGAATACTTTTAATCCCGACGAAATCACAAATAGACGAAGAGGTCAATTCTGACCGTTACGTAGATGCCGATAGTAAAAATATTGGGTATATATAGTAAAAATATTGGAAATATATACAATGTGTATATACAAAGGAAGGGATGTTAGCTAGAATGTTTATATCTCAAGAATGGCTGGACCGATTTTGACAAATTTTGTCAATTTAGAATTCTCTCTTGGCATAAAAAAATGAAATCTAAAAAATTGCATGTAAAGATGCCAATAATGATGTTATATTTATATATTTTGTAGGATTTTGTGATATGTTTTTTATTTTTTTTTATATTTTTTTATCGCATGCAATTTTTTAATTTTGAAGTGTACATTTTGTTTTATCACCTTATAATACAGATTTATATACAGATTGCAATTATTGTCCGATCCTCACTAAAATTTTCATTAGGGTAAGGTTAGGCTCAGAAGGGCTAGGCCTATTGTTTTTAAAAATGTAGGCAACATATTTAGGGGTTGAAATGGACCAACAACTAAAAATGTTTCAGATTTTGCAAAGATCACAAATAGAAACCAAAGGACACAAAATCTCGCATTAAGTTAGAGTTTAGGACAACGAGTAGAATGCACCACTACTTTTCTGTGAAAAAATACCAACATTTCCATTCTACCCAAACGCTGAAAATAACTTACACGCGAAATCCAAAATACACTAATGGCGAAGTTCTGGTTTTTTATACCCTCCACCATACTATGGAGGGTATATTAACTTGTCATTCCGTTTGTAACTCCTCGAAATCCTCATGTCAGACCCAACAAAGTATATATATTCTTGATCAGCGTAAAATTCTAAGTCGATCTAGCGATGCCCATCTGTCTGTCTGTCTGTCTCTTGTAATCACGCTATCTTTCGATAGAAATGAGAAAGAACACATTTTTTTTTCCAGTAGGCAGGTTAAGTTCGTAAATGGGCCATGTAGGTCCACGTTTTCATATAGTCCCCATAAAACGGTACCTCCCGATATTCGGTATTTTGATAATTTTAGCGACATTATTCAACGGAGTTGTTTCACATTTGGTATTTGAAGTTCGTAATGGATACTACAGTCTATGACAGAAAATTGTCTGTGCAGGTTCACGTCTTCGTAAAGCCCCCATATAACGGTACCTTCCAATATTCGACATTTTTATGTTTTTAGCGTCATTATTTACCTGAATTGTTTCTAAATACGTATTTAGAATTCGTAATGGGAACTATAGCCTGTGACAGAAAATTGTCTATGCAGCTCCAGATCTTCGTATAGGCTCCATATATCAGTGCCTCCCTATATTCAGCATTGTGACGAGTTTAGTTACAATATCCACCGAAATTGTTTGAGATGTCGTATTTGAAGTTCTTAATGGGTGCTACAGCCTACGAGAGAAAATTGTCTATGCTGGTCCAGGCTTTCGCACAGCTCCGATATAACGGTACCTCCCTATATACGATATTTTGATTTTATTTTTTTTTGATTTTAGCTACATTATTCACCGTTTATTTCAAGTTTCGAATTTGAATATGGTAATGGCTTATGGCAAAACAATGCCTATGTAGGTCCACGTCGTGTAGACCCCAATATAAAGGCTATATTCGGTATTTTTAAAATTTTAACAGAATTTTTTAAGGATTTTATTTTTTGAAAATTTTCAAATTCGTTCCAAAGGATGGAGGGTATTCAAAGTTCAGCCCGCCCGAACTTACTGCTTTTTAACTTATTTATGCTGATTTCGTTGACGAATGGTAGACGAATATCGTAGACAAGCGAATCATACAGATCGGTCTAAATTTGGAGATACAGAGGGGCTTCTTGCATTTGGAGATGATCGCAAAAATAACCAAAATAACCAAATCAGAAAAATTTTCCTGATCACACAATAGAAACCAATCGACGCAGAATTTTGCCTGAGAAGAGATTTAAGGGCAGCGATAAAGTCTAGCATTTTGGATGACCATTGGATTATATTAAGCTGTAACTAACAGCACTACGGAGTGCGTAAATATTGGGCAAATATCCTTGATCAAAAAGCTAAGTTTAATATCCGGTGCTAAAATGGATTTGGACAAAGGCATCTAACATATTGTAGTGTTAGAGGGTGTCACATGGTCGGCCCGGCACCACTATAGCCTTTGCTTACTTATTTTATTTGTTATTTATTAAAATGGATACAAATATTTTCTGGATATATAATTGGAATAAAAATTTAATTTCTTTGTGATTTACAGAAAAAATTGTTGATGAATATATTGTCTCTGTCGTCATACTTCTAGAATCGTGATTTTTAGGAAAACTTTCAACAAGCTTATATAAATTACGACGTTTATCTCTCAAAATTCGTTTGAATATTTATAAAATCTGACGTTTTTGTAAGACTTTTAGTTTAGATGTATTCTGAGATATATGGAGTTTTATTCCATATTTATTTGCTTAAAAACTGTAATAATCCTGGCCCAAAATATTAATCCAAAAATTTTCGAAATTTTTGCAGAAAACTTGCCCTATCTATTTGAGTTTCTATTCGATGCCAATTTTTAGAACGCCACCGCATATATCTTCTAATTTAAGCTGACCAAAATATTTTAATGTAAATAGAATGAAGAGTACCGGAAAATCATTTCCCATTTAATATTATATTATTCATATTTTAACCAAAATATATTTTAACCTAAAATATTACGATGCACCAAGTTTGAACGAAATGAGACGTTTCACTTTCTTTCTTTAAGTTCCCACACAAGGGTACCGTTGAAGTTTTTATTCATTTTGCATTTTAAGGTGTTTTTACCATATTTTCCAATGAAGTTGTATTCCGATATTGGTATTCTGATTTTTTCTGTTCGAGATTATGAAATATATTGAGATTTAAAAAATGTGTGCACTGTTATATTAACAATTTTACCTTATAGTATAATATTTATAGCCAGTAAATTTAACTGTGATATAAAGGTATTTGTGAAAACTTTAAAACATTCAAAATATTTTATATTTTTTTACAACTTCGGTTTTGGTAAACTTTTTGTATTTTTATAAATTTATGTAATTTTTTCTTTAAAATTACAGTAATCTACACATTGCTTTTCATATCCACTTGAAATATTATTTTTTTTATTTTTTTGCGGTATACAAATATTCACCATAAAAGTACCGTTTACAAAAACTACACGTCTGTACACTTCCGAATGAAACAGGCAACTTATGGCAACCTTCTGTGCGTGGCCAGCATCAGACAATTGGACTGGTCCACTTAATGGTGCTTTTACGTACACACACCTTCACAGAAAATATTTCGACTGAAGCTTTTAAAGCTTTTTTGTTACCACTTAAGTATTTAAAAGCATTCGAGGCGTTGAATTCATTCAGTAATCGAATAAGAATATTAAGAAAAAGGTTCCGTTATTCTAATCAGTTGGTGGGAATTTTAAATTCAACGGAGGCAATGGATGTCCTTTGAAGAAGTAGGGGAAGAGTAATACTCACTGTTATGTGCAATTTATAAATATTTATAAGAAACAGTTTCATAACAAAAGTAGACTCAGTAGTAGTAGTAGACTCAGTATAATATGAAAGTAGAGCTTAAGATAAAGGTCACGTGTATTGGCGCTTTGAAAGTTTACATCGCAAGTAGTCCAAGTAATGGCAAGTACCCCTTACTTCTATATTTTCAGAGATTTTTGGTTTACGATTTGTTGAAATCCTTACACCCTAGGTGTATAATGTACAGGGTGAGATGAAAAAACTGCAACAAAGCCAAACGCCACAATTTTTATATTGTTGTTGCAAAATGGTCAGGCTTATCCCTTTATTGTTGTTTTTATAAAAACAACGTTTGTTTATTAGTGGATGAAAGCAAAAAATGTCGGAAATAACATAAAATTTTAGAATACGTTAAATTTGGCACGAATTATGGCCTTCAAACGGCCAATGAAACCGTCACACGCTGCCCGAATGTTGCTCTGCGGTATTTCGGCCCATCCCGGCGAAGCGCTTACTTGAGGTGATCGACACTTTGGTATTTTTAGTGCCAACCATGCTTTCCAAAATAGTCCAGACCGATAGGTATCCGAAAATTTTGGTGGCCATTGTGCGCTTGAAATGAAGCGAGGAACCTCATTTTGTAACCATTCTTGGGTGGTGCGTGCTGAGTGCGATGGTGCTGAGTCATTTTGGAATGTCCAAGGTCTGCGGCTAAAATGTTTGCGTGCCCAAGGCTTTAATACATCCTCCAGAATATTTTCGTTATAATATTCGGCATTTATTCTGATGCCACGGTCGATTAATACGAGCGGAGAGCGATCATCGGCTGTTATGGCGGCCTACACCATCAACATGACCGGCGCTTGTGTTCTGATGGCCAACCGAAGGTGCACATTTTCAGCTGACCTCTTTGGCAATGATCGTGTTCATTTTCTTTGTTTACAAACTGCTGGACAACTAATGTTTTCTCATCGGAGAAAACCAAATTCGGCCGTTCACCACTTTCGGCCAAGCGAAGCAACTCTTTTGAGTCTATTTTCTTCTCGCTTCTTTACTTTTCAAACCATTTCTGCTGATGTTGCTGTTTTCTTCTGTCCACTTCCTTAACGTCGGGCTACGCTACCAGTATCACGGTAACGAGCGATGTTACGAGAAACAAAAGATTTATTCGCATTTAAATGCTGGAGTGCTCTAATGATAGCCACTTGTGGTTTTCCAGCTAAATATAAAGAAATCACACTATCACGCTTGAATTCCATCACGAATAACTTTTTTTCTAGAAAATGCTCACCAAAATTCTTTTGTACGTTTGTAAACAATATAATGTGCTGTCACTGGATTAATTTGAACAGCTGTCGGACTAGTGCCTTAGAAATGACAGCAGTCTGAAGTTGGTTGCAGTTTTTTCATCTCACCCGTATAGTACCATTCTGAAGCCTACTCCATATGTCCAGACCTCACAAGAACACCGACCCTAATAACAAAAGCAGTACATTTTAGTACTTTTCGTACAGTTAATGTACCCATTTTCAAGACAATCTACATATTTCAACCTAAAATACCGACATAGATCTTAATATAACATTTGAGAATTCCAGTCCTATGCCTTCACCCAATACATAATTTTGTACCATTTACTACTTTTCCCATAATTATAGTACTAATTTGCAAAACCGTTCCATATCTCAATCCTAGACATCAACAATTACCACAATATAAACTTTCGCGGTTTCAGCCCTATATCTTCATCCAATAACAAATTTAGTTCAATTTAGTATTTTTCGAGCCACTGTAGTATACATTTACAAAAACACCTCGATATCTCAGTTCCATTAACAACAAAGAACTCAATAACAAATGTCACCCAAGTCCGACCAAGTACCACTTAGTACTTTTCGTACAATTATAGCACACATTTTCAAAACCACCTGCATACCTCAATCTCAGTTATCAATAGAGATCTCAACATCAAATTTTAGGATTCAAGTCCTATCCCTTAACCCAATACCAAATTGTAGTATCATTTAGTACTTTTCGCAACAAATGTAGTACTCACGCTAGACCAAACTATTTGAAATTTAGCACCATTTAGTACAGTTCGCCTCATTTCCAACCTTGATCTCATACCAAATTCAAAGTTTAGCTCTATCCGTTTATTTTAGAACTTTTCGTAACCTTAAAGTTCGAATTTCCAGATACCATTTATTCACATATCTTGACTCCATAAGAGATTTAAGAATTCGAGTTCATTCCGTTTATCCAATACAAAGTATTCAATTTTTTAGTAATTCATTTTAGTAATTTTCTTAACCTCTTAGTAAGAATTTCCAAAAATCATACGCTAACTTTAGATATATTGTGAAGCTGGTATATGCAGGACCAATTTGTTGTGGTTTTTAGTGGTCAAATGCTGTGGGTATATATCTGTCGGAGCACGAACTGAAACTTTCGAGGTCTTTTACACACCAAATACATAACGACCTTCTACAAAGGACATTTCAGAGGCTTTATAAATATAATTATTCTTTACGATGACGTCTATGTGCAGAATAAAATTCCGTTCATATCCATGTTTTGGAGAGATGACATTTATAACGTGGATTTCTCGTCGGCCTCCGAAAAACTCGAAATTGTACAAAAGTGAGACTTACTCGAATTCGAGCTAGTGCGTTTCTGGCAGCAGGAAAAAAACTGTCAAACTTTATTTTTCGATGTCTCTTGTTTAAGATCCAGTAGTTTCTACTCTTGCCGAGCTCTCTTTTAGCTTTTTCATATCGTTGTTGTTTTTTATGTGTGTGTGTGTATTTTTCTGTTTAAGATCATCTAATCCTCTCCCGATCTCCCATATTCACCAAAACTTGTTTGCTGTTACACACACACGCACACAAAATCAAAATATTTGTTTCCATTCATTTTCACACACTAGACAAAAGAGTGAAAAGTAGACTCCGTGGAAAACTCCCACTCTTCGAGCAATCCTGCTCGCCAAAACAAATTATTTCAAATTTAGTACCATTTAGTACAGTTCGCCTTATTTCCAGCCCATTCATTCAACCCCCTCATTTCCAACTCCCACTCTTCGAGCAATCCTGCTCGCGAACAAGTTTTGCTCCCGAATTCAAATTTGTGCTCTGGTGGAATGCTTCGTTTGCGAATCGACAGCTCGTGGTGAGTATGTTCCGTGTTAGCTGCTTTTGTTGTATAGGCACCACTGCATTTTATGGCTACCTCTAACCCACATACAACATTTGATACAATATTTTTTTGGTACAACGAGTAAAAGACTCCTGTGGAACAATGTATCCTGTAGAACAACAAACCGAAGCTTGTGTGTAAAGGCATTACCGCCCAGCTAAAGGCTCTGTTAATCGGAGGGCTGTAAGTGATTTAAAAACAAACTCTCATCGTAAAACAAACTGTCATTTGCGGCAAACGACAAAAGCTTTCAGTTTTATACCCTACATTATGTATTATGTCTTTGTTCTTTTGTTTGTAACATGGAGAAGGAAGCGAGATAGACCAATAGTTACTTTTCAGGATCTTCATAGAATTACTTTCTGTGCCGATTTATGCATATCAGTCCGTCTGCATATGCATATCTGCAGGTTGCATTTATTATCCGATTGAGATAAAATTTTCCAAACAATATTTGTTTGGGTATGGACGAACCCCATTGAAATTGGTGAGAATCGGTTCAAATTAAGATATAGCTTCCATATATATATAATCGCGAAAATATTCCGGAGGGTGTATTAAAGCCTTGGGCACGCAAACATTTTGGCCGCAGACAAAGGACATTCCAACAAGACTCAGCACGTACCACCCAAGAATGGTTACAAAATGAGATTCCTCGCTTAATTTCCAGCGCACAATGTCCACCAAAATCTCCGGATACCAATCCGATGGACTATTATGTCTGGAGTATTTTGGAAAGCAAGGTTGGCAGTAAAAAATACCAAAGTGTCGATCACCTCAAGCAAGCGCTTCGCCCGGAATGGGCCAAAATACCGCAGAGCAAAATTCGGGCAGCGTGTGACAGTTTCATTGGACATTTGAAGTCCATAATTCGGGCCAAAAGTGACCAATTCGAACAAATCTAAACATATTCTAAAATTTGATGCTATTTTCAACATGTTTTGCTTTCATTCAAAAAAATTAAAAAAAAAAAATTTAAAAATGGAAGCTCTTTAACAGGTCTTCTGTTGAATTACTCTTACGAGTCTACTACGGTTAGACAAATGTCCACTGGACATTTTTTTAAGTTCTATGCAACAGGACCTTCTGTAGGTCGTCTATATGGAATGCATTTTACAGGTCTTTCGTATGTCTTTCTTAGAGAGAAAACCTTTTAATATTTCTTCTAAAAATAACATATATTTTATTTCTATTTCTCTATTTACAGTTTTTTTTAAAGATATGATACCTTTGAGGGTCTTCTTTGATTTTTACAAGTTATATAAAGGATGGAATGCATGAAATCTTTATAGGATAGTACGGTCCCAATGATCTAATATTTGAATATAATTCCAATGTTGGCGCGACTGCGCCTCAAATGGACCATCCGCTAATATGCTTCAACGTAGTATAAACACGAGCTGTAATATAACCCCACAAAAATAGTCTAAATGTTTATATTAACATTTTGACAATAAAATTAAATGTGTTGTAAGTGTTGTTCTTTGAAAGATGGTTCCTGGTGTTGTTTGGATGTTAAACAAAACATGAATCGTGTGTATGCTTTATAATCCAGATAACAGCTATAAAATCACCCCTTATGTCTTCGATAAAAGATCCTCAAAGGTTTTTTGAACGTATCAGCTTTGTATATATAGAAGATCTCTCGCAGATCTTCAATGTATCACTTCTATGGTTGTAATATATTTCACAGGTTTTGGATTTGAAAATTTTTGCTGCTTCCAATTTCTATATAGCATATTGTAAAGTGTGATGTTTTGCCATCTCGAACATTTATGTTGTGCTATTTAATTACTCCATAATGTACTTCTTTATCGTAGATTACCAACCCCAAACGACGTTCGTGTCTTAAGTCTTTTGTTTTAGAGAGCAACTTAAAGAGAGTGTTTAAATTTGAGACCGGCAATGTATCTCATTTTGGTGTTAACAATTCAAACACAAACAAGACACACATACATGCTTAAGTAAACTGAAATTACAGTTAGAAAAGAAAAGTTATTAACATTCAACACCATAAACAGATAACAACAATTCAAAATACTCTTTTCTCTTATCCTCATTCTCCGTTTGCATTTTGAGCGCATTGACCACAAACTTGAATGTGGAATTAGAGATGTCGATGGAGATGGGATGTCGATGAAGTGGAAATAGGGGATTTTAAAGAAAAAAAGTAAATAAATTATTGAATAAATACAAGATAGATAAATAATTGAAATACAAAATAAATAATTCATTGAAATTAAATTAAGTAATTTTTGTGAAAAAACGAGATTATTTAATAAGTCCCGGAATTGGAACCTTGAAATGACGTGCAAAAAGTGTTAAGTCGCGTATGGTTTTGGATAAAGATATATACATATAGATATAGTTCCCAAACATTTTAAATGAAAATAAAAATTATCGATGACATTTTTCACAAATCAGAAAATTATATTGAAATTATTTTAAGGAAAACAGAAAAGAGTAGTGAAATTACTAACTGACTGATCTAGAATCAACGCCCAGGCGAAACGGCTGAATCTTGACATTTTGCACTGGGGTCAATTCGTACTAAAAGGGTACGAAAAGTACTAAACATTGAAAATTTTTTATTGGACAAGCAGAGTGAAGTAGAACTCTGTCATTTGGAACGAGAGTCACTGAGGATGTATTAAAAGGTTTTTGGAAATTCGGACTTTGAGTTCTAAAAGAGGTAATAAATAACACCGTTTGGCATTATGTGAACGGTATGAGAATCAAGGTTGGAAAGAAAGTTTGATATATAAACATCGGTTGGAAATGTCTACAAAGTGTTCGAATTGTTCTAAATGGTAAGAGTTTGGTTTAGGTTAACCGAATGTAGCTGGAATTTTGAAATTTTGTATTCAGCCGGTAATTTTAGATATTTGTACTACAATTGCAAGAAAAGTTAAAATAGTACAATATTAATATTAATAATATGAATATTTGGCTTGAAATTTGGTACTGGGGTCGCTGTGCAGCCTGGACATATAGAATGGATTTCGAAAATGTGTACTATAATTGTACGAAAGGTACTTAATAGTTCTATATTTGGCATTGGTCGGAGGGATAGAGATTATATTCTGAGATTTGATATTTAGATAGCTGATGGTATTTGTGTTTGATATTTGGGATGGACTCCTCAAATTCATTTTTCGAAAAGTACTAAGTGGTAGTAAATTGAATATTGGGTTAAGGAATAAAGTTGCAGTCTAGAAATTTGATATTGAGGTCTCTGTTGGTATCTGGAATTATGATATAGAGGTGGTTTGAAAATGTGTCCTATATTTGTAAGAAAAGTACTAAATGGTACTAAATATGGCATTGAATGAAGGGATAGAATTGGAATCCTGAAATTTGATATTGAGGTGTCTGTTGGTATCTGGTTTTAATAATTGTACGAAAAGTACTAAATAGTGCGAAATTTGGTATTGGATGAAGGTATAAAGCTGGAATTATAAAATTTACTATTCAGGTCCCTGTTGATATCTGGAATCGAAATATGGAGATGGTTTTGGAAATATGTACTAGAGATGTACGAAAAGTTTAAAAGAGGTCTCTGTTGGTATCTGGAGGTGGTTTAAATAATTGTACGAAAAGTACTAAATTGGCAGTAGGTGAAGGAAAAGTACTGAAATCTTGAAATTTGAATTGGATGTAACTCTTGGACTTCGTGGTGCAACGAAGGTGTTGGTCTCCGATATGAGTGCTATAATTGTACTAAATGGTACTAAATATGATAATGGGGCAAATTAAAAAGCTGAAATCCTAAAATTGTATATTTAGGTCACTTTTGGCATCACAGATTGATGAAAGTAGATTATTTTGAAAATGTCTACGTTTGTATTGGGTGAGATGGGTAAACCATTGCAGGCTAGATTTTATATATAGAGACCTGGAAATAGTTTGGTACAGAAAAATTGGATATGGGTTCATTGTGCAATGGTTTTATTAATATTTTTCCCGGTAAACTTAAAAATGTAAAATTTTGAAAACTTTTTGGTGTAAAAGGTAAAGATTTTCCTATTATTCCTTTCGTAAAAGGAAACCTTGCTGGTCTGAAAATTTATAACGATGTATGAAATTTTGATTAAAAAAAATTGTCAAAAAAAAAAAATCACAAAAACCATAAAATTTCTCATTTGTCATCCCTAATACCACTGCATGTCGATCAACCAAGTCCCACTGTTGGCTAGTTTGGAGCTGGCTAAAATAGCTATCTTAAGTTTAGTTTAAGAAGAACCACGCTACGGTACACAAGCCTCAGTTCATGGCACAAAACGAAGTGACGCGTCAAAAAAATCGAGTCTGAAGGAAACGCTACAAAGCATTGGCGAACGGTATAGAGCGGAAAGGCGGTAACGCATGCGCGCATACCAAACATACAGTGTATCACTGAGAAGCAACAACAACGAAAAATAAAATCAAAACGAAAACGAAAAGTGAAACAAGTTTTAACGTTAGCGTTTGCTGTATTGTGGGGTTTTGTCAGTTGGTTTGTTAGTCAGTCAGTTAGCCAGTTTCCTCTTTGTGTGTGTTTTTCGGCTTGAATTTCGCATGATACGACAAAAAGTGATGACGCAGAGTGAGTGAGTGACTGACGGTCGGAACGGTATGCTACGGTGCGAGTGTTTATTTGTGTGCGTGCGTTTTAATATGCAATGAAATTTCTTAATAAGAGAAAAGAAACGAAACAATGGAATAAAGTGAAATGAAATGAATTAGAAAAAAATAGATAAAAATAAAAAACCAGTAAACCCCAATTACAAAATTAAATTATAACTAAGGAAATTATGTTTTGAAAATAATTGTCAAATAATACTCAAATCGAAATCTAACATAATTACAATTAATCATCAACATCCATCCACGTAGCCTGAAGTAATCACGAAAAAAGTAATCAAATCAAAATTTGTCTCTGTTACCAAAAATGACATTGAATTCACGGTATTCAATTGACGGAAGTTGTGTTCAATTATTCAACTTAAATACAATATGGAGATTATGCACCACCCTAGCTATTATATGTTTACTCTTTCCTCTACACACAGGTAATATATTTATATTTAAAAAATAAATAAATAAGTAAATAAATAAAAACAACTTTTCTTTAGTTTGCAACAGTGTGCGATCAATGAATTATGTTACCAGACGTAACATATTCAGTTTATTAAATTATGGTTAACCAGTAAAGAAAGTCCTAAAGTCGGCCGGGGTCGACTTTATGGTACCCTACACCACTTTGCTAATTTAGTAGAGCTCCACATAACAATTAAAAGTTTTTATGGGAGAATTCAATCATACACCCTAGGATTATAATTATAATTTAAAGTTCAAAGGACTAAATATGCCGAAGCATTTGTATCTTTTAAATTCGGACTTGTATTGACCATTTGGTGCAAAATTAATTTGAAATCAGATAAAGATATATATGAGAGCTATATCCAAATCTGAACCGATTTCGGTAAAATTTGTCAAATATATATCTCTGCTGTATTTGATATATTTCCCTGAATATCGTTGTTACGGAGTGCATAATACGGCTGTGGGTAACAAATACAACAAATCGGATGAACAATATATATGGGAGCTATAGCTATATCTGAACCGATCTTCACCAAATTTGGCATACTACCTTCTAGACTCAGTCGTATGTGCCAAATTCCATCCCATTTGGGAAAATATTAGACGTTTGGTGCACAAGAAAAGGTAAATCGGACGAAGTTATATATGGGAGCTATATCCAAATCTGAACCGATCTCGATAAAATTTAGCAAAGGTATTTCTGAGCTGTATTTGATATATTTCCCTGAATATCGTTGTTACGGAGTGCATATTACGGCTGTGGGTAACAAATACAACAAATCGGATGAACAATATATATGGGAGCTATAGCTATATCTGAACCGATCTTCACCAAATTTGGCATACTACCTTCTAGACTCAGTTCGGTCGTATGTGCCAAATTCCATCCCATTTGGGCAAATATTAGACGTTTGGTGAACAAAAAAAGGTAAATCGGACGAAGTTATATATGGGAGCTATATCCAAATCTGAACCGATCTCGATAAAATGTAGCAAAGGTATTTCTGAGCTGCATTTGATATATTTCCCTAAATATTGTTGTTACAGAGTGCATATTACGGCTGCGGAGGACAAAAATAACAAATCGGATGAACAATATATATGGGAGCTATAGATATATCTGAACCGATTTCCATCAAATTTGGCATGCTTATTTTTAGGCCTAATTTGGTTGCATGTGCAAAATTCCATACTATTACACGTTTGGTGCACAATAAATGGCAAGTCGGACGAAGATATATATGGGAGCTATATCTAAATTTTTACCGAATATCTCCAATTTCAATAGGGTTCGTCCTTGGGCCAAACAAATGTTGTTTGGAAAATTTCATCTCAATCTGATAATAAATGCGACCTGCATTTTGTTCACAAAAATACATGGACAGACGGACGGACGGACGGACGGACTGACAGCCGGACTGACATTCATAAATCAACTCAGAAAGTGATTCTATGCAGATCATCAAAAGGAACTATGGGTCTATCTCGTTTGCTTTGCCTGTTACAAACAAATGCACAAAGACATAATACCCTGACCACCTTGTGGTGTAGGGTATAAAAATTATAACGTACTAATGTAGTACACATAAGTACGAATTTCCAAAACAACCTATATCATACAATCCAATAGAAATTATATTTCAGGAATCCAACTCTACTAATTCTCCCAAAATTTTATTTGTACCAAAAATTAGTACCATTTAGTACACATGAGTACGAGTTTTCAAAATTTTCCATATACCCTAATCCTACAATGCAAATAAATCTGATTTCCAAATTTCAGGATTCTAACTCTGTCGGTTCACTCAAATAGAAATTGTACCAAATTTAGTACCATTATGTACTAAGTAGTTATGGAATTTAGAACGTGAAGGAATTAAATTCCAAATTAACTCAAAATGACAACTAAGCTATGTCTATAGGATTTTTATAGCCTTAACTTTATTTTTGGAAGATAATTGAAAGAGCTATGATATCGCGAAATTTACTGGGAGATTTGTACCCTTTGTATCCTATAAATATACAAATATTACGATGTGTCAAGTTTGATCGTAATCATGGACTCCTTTTACATTTGCCTGAAAAGTCCTATCTTAACGTCTCCATATATGTAAACCATAGAAACAAAGACCACAAAATCCAAATCTAGAATTTCTGCTTCATCCCTTCACCCAATACCAAATTTAGTAACATATCCAAAACAATCTACATTTCTCCATCCCAGACACCAACAGAGATCCAAAATTAGTATCATTTAGTACTTTTAGAACAATCATAGCACGCATTTGATAAACCAACACCATATCTCAACATGTCCTAACCGGAGACATCAACGGTGATATCTATATCGAATTTCAGATATATTCTTTCAACCAATACAATATGTCTTATTTTTGTACAACTAAAGTACACATTTCCAAAACCACCTCCATATCTCAATTCCGGATACTAACAAAGAACTCAATATCAAATTTGAAAATTCTAGCCCTATCCCTTCACTTAATAACCAATTTAGTACCAATTAGTACTTTTTGTACAATTATACTATACATTTCTGAAACCATATAGAGATACCGACGGAGATCTCAAAATCCAATTTGAAGATTTCAGCTTTATTCCTCCACTCAATGCCTAATTTCGTACCATTTAGTACTTTTCGTACAATTATAGTATACATTTCCAAGACCAGTTCCATATCTCAGTTCCAGGTAGTAACAGAGATCTCAATGTCATATTTGAGGATTCCAGTCATATCCCTTCACCAAGTATCAAATGTAGTATCATTTAGTATTTTTCGTACATTTATAGTATACATTTCCAAAACCAAAAAAAAAAATTAAAATTCAAGCTTCATCCGTTCGCCCTTAAGCAAACTGTTACAAATTTAGTACCATTTAGTACAATTTCAAAACCACCTCAATATGTCAAACTTACTTTCCAACTTGATTTTCATACCGAATTTACGAATATTTCAGTTCTATCCGTTCACGTAATACCAAATGAAACAAATTTAGAAGTTTAGTAACATTTTAGAACTTTTCGTAACCTTTAAGTTCGAATTTCCAAAAAGCCCTTTGTACATCTATCCTGCTCTCCAATTTAGTACGAGTATCAGTGACTCTCATTCCAAAATTCCAAAACTACTACCATACCTCAATCATAAAAACCCATATAAATATTTTCTTCAAATTTCAGAATACCAGCTCTATTTGTTCACCCAAATCCAAGTTGTAACAAATTTAGTACCATGTAGTACAAATAGGTACGAATTTCCAAAGCTTCCTACATACTCAAATCAGAACAGTAATCGTAATTCCATATTTCCGGATTGCAGCTCTATCGGTTCGCCAAATCCAAATTGAACCAACTTTTTTACATTTTTGTACATATAAGTAAAAATTTCCAAAACTACCTCTATATCCGAATCCTACACTCCGAAAAATTTCAGGATTCAAACTCTACCGGTTCTCTCAAAATTGAAAATTCTACCAAATTTGGTACACAAATTTCCAAAACTTCCCACATACCCCAATTTATAACGCAACAGTAATTATACCCTACAACACTATCTGTTGGGGGGATATTATAAGTTTGATTGGTCCAAAAATTATGTAACACCTCGAAATATTGGTTTCCCACATAGGAAAGTATATATGGATCTTCCTATCTCGCCGAGCTGAGTCGATCTAGCTGTGTATGTCCGTCCGTCCGGCTGTCTATGTTAATTTTTAATCACTTTACAGGTCGCAATTATGGCCCGATCTTCAATTATGGCCCGATAGAGTGTAGGTGGGGCTTAGATCAGAATAGAACCCTATTTCTTTTGGAGATGTTCGGATAATATTTAGGGTTTGAAATGGACCAAAAACTGAAAAATTTCCTGATTTTGCAGTTGCTCTACAGGTCATAATTATAGACCAATCAAAGCGGAAGTTAGCATGGGGTTAGATCTTTGGGCTGGGCAGAAGCCTTCCAATTTTGATGTTCATCGGGTAATATTTAGTGGGTCAAATAGACCATAACATTTGTGATAAATAAAAGTCAAATTTTCCATTAAACCGCGAATATTTTTAATGCCGGCGAAATCACAAAAAGACGAAGAGGTCAATTCTGACCGTTACGTAGAAGCCGATAGTAAAAATATTGGATAAATATAGCGAAATATATACAATGTGTATATACAAAGGAAGGGGATGTTAGCTAGAATGCATATATCTCCAGAATGGCTGGAGCGCTTTTGATAAATATTGGTTGTCAAATTCAGGTTGGGATTATTACATACAGATTGCAATTATCGTCCGATCCTCACAAAATTTTTCACAAAGGTAGGGTAAGGCTCAGAAGGGCTAGGCCTATTGTTTTTAAAGATGTCCGCAATATATTTAGGGGTTGAAATGGACCAACAACGAAAAATGTTCCTGATTTTGCAGCTGTAATAAAGGTCACAAATAGAAACCAAAGGACACGACACAATACACAAAAGGCGAACTTCTCCTTTTTTATGCTGATTTCGTTGACGAATATAGCCAAATATCGTAGACAAACAAATCATATTGATGAGTCTAAATTTGGAGATACAGAGGGGCCTCTTGCTTTTGGAGATGATCGCATATAATTAACCATAAAATCAGCAAAAAATTTCCTCATCACACAATTGAAGTCAATCGACACGCCTGGTAAGAGAGTAAAGGACAGGGAAAAATTCTAGCTTTTTGTATGACCATTGGATTATATTTAGCTGTAAAATAGACCACAAAAACTAACAGCACAACTGAGTGCGTAAATATTGGGTAAATGTCCCTGGTCAAAATGCTAAGGATAATATCTGGGCAGTGCTCCGTGACATAATTTCAAAAGCGAAATCTTCCAAAATGGTTTTGAACATAAAGGGGGCTTCTAACATATTGTAGTGTTATGGGGGATCACATGGTCGGCAAAACACGACTATAGCCTTTGCTTACTTGCCTTATTTCCAAAATTCAACACCAGCTCTATCGGTTCATCCAAATCGAAATTGTATCAAAATTAGTACAATTTAGAGCTTTTCGTGCAGATAAGTACAAATTTTGAAAACTGTCTCCATATCCCATTCCTACTCTCCTCGTTAGTAATGTTAATTTCATTATTCCAGCTCGATCATTTCCTCCAATTGTGTATTTTACCAAATTTAGTACCGTTTAGTACGTGTCGTAAACACTTTCAAAAAAAAAAAAAAAGTTAAAAAGCAGTAAGTTCGCCGGAATACCCTCCACGATTTGGAGCGAATTTGGAAATTTTTAAAAAAATAAAGTCCTTTAAAAATTCTGTTAAAATCTTAAAAGTACCAAAAATATGGATATATGGGGCCTATACGAAGACCTGGACCTGCATAGACAATTTTCTGTCACAGACTGTAGTTCCCATTACGAACTATAAATACGTAATTTGAAACTACTCCGGTGAATAGTGACACTAAAATTATCAAAGTATCGAATATCGGGAGGTGACGTTATATGGGGGCTATATGAAGACGTGGACCTGCACAGACAATTTTATGTCATTGGCTGTAGTATCCATTATGAACTTCAAATACAACATTTGAAAGAATTCCGGTGAATAATGTCGCTAAAATCATCAAAATATAGAATATAGAGAGGTACCGTTATATGGGTGATATATGAAAACGTGGATCTACATGGTCCATTTACGAACTTAATCTGCCTACTGCCAAATTAAACATGTGAACAAAAATGTTGCCTCCTATTTCAATTCGTTCGAAAGATAGCGCGATTACAACAGACAGATGGACGGACATCGCTAAATCGACATAGAATTTAATGCAGATCAAGAATATATATACCTTGTGGGGTCTAAATGTATATTTCGAGGTGTTACAAATGGAATGACAATCTTAATACACCCTTCATACTATCGTGGAGGGTATAAAAAAACTTAGTTACAGTGACCCCACTCCTAAACCTTGATTTCCATTCCAAATTTTAAGTTTTTAGCTCTAACCGTTCACATGATACGAAGTGGTACCAAATATAGTACATTTTAGTACTTTTCGTACATTTATAGAGCAAATTTTCAAAAATCCTTTGGTCATTCATCATACACTCTATTTGTGACCTCATTCCAAATTTGAAAGTTTTAGCTCTACTGGTTCCTCAAATAGGAAGGATACCATATTTAGTAGCTTTTAGTACTCTTCGTACCGTTCAGTCAGATACCATATTTAGTACCTTTTAGTACTCTTCGTACCGTTCAGTCAGTCAATTACTTTACTCTTTTATTAACATAGATATATAGAAAATGCCTCTATCTTGTCCAATTGTTTATGAAATGCGGATATTCTAATAAACCCGCCCAAAGCTGTAAGCGAGCGTACAACAAACCAGCTTTGGGTTTTCTTTGTTTTCAAGTTTCCCTTTCAAGTTTATTGGAGTACGAATCACAGAATACTGAAAAATAAAGAAAATGATAGCATGCACGCCAAAGAGTAATAAACTAAGCTAAGCAGCTGTGCTCAACTGAACTAAAAAAAATCTCACATCGAAGAAATTCACTTTCGTACAAAACTAGAGAAACTGGTCTAATGGCTGGCCATTGTGCGGCGGACAACAACTGTCTGTTTGCTGGATAGCCAGCCCCTTGACTACTGATTGTCTTGCTTGGCTCTCACATCAAGCGACCGATGTTACTTCTTGTCGATGTCGACGTTGTCGTTGTTTTTTTTCTTTATTTCGCAAAAACATAAATTAATTCAAAAATAAAAAATAATAATAATATTCACATAGTTTTGCTTAGCATCACCAACTTTCCGCTCGCCATTGCATTGTTGTTTGTTTCCTCAAACCACGATTTGCAGATTAATAGGTCATGAATACTGGTTATGCCGAAGACAAGTTCGGACGCAGTTGGCGAACAAAGAAATACCCACATTTAGTCACCATTGAAGTTTAATTGGAAAGAAATGAAATAAAGGTACGGCAATGGCCGCCAAAAATTCTTTGCGAATTTCTTTGTTTTTGTTGTGATTAAAATCGGCGTTGTTGAGTCATTACTTACTCTGTGGTTGGTTTCTTAATTCCAATAAAATGAGAGTATTTTTGATTATGTTTTTCCAGAATGATGAACTATGTCCATTATGAGTAATCTTTTTTGAAATACCCTTTAACTTTCGATATGCAAAGGGAATCAGTCACAAATGTAGATCTATTATGTGAGGCTTCCGATAAGTACTTTTAATTTATGTTTGAATACTCTGAGATAGCCTTGGCCTCTACTAGTTGTAAACATTTTAAAAACTTCCAGACTATATACACATACATACACATACATATTTATTAAGCCTAATCAAAAAGGATTTAACCAGAATAGTTCAATTGTAGACAACATATTCAATATAAAACCGTTGCTGAATTTCATCTAGAAATTCTATGTCTCAAATCTTATATCAAATCGTATATCATATTATTTGATAAAGTCATAGCTCCTGATGGAAGTAATAGATTTGCTGCAAAGTATTCACTCCGCAATTTTTTTACCAAACTTTGAAAAATTTGGTACCAGATAAATTGTGAAGCTCAAAAATACCTCTGTCAAATTTTATCGAGATCGCTTCAGATAAGAATATAGCTACCATATATATCTTTATCCGATATCAGATTTATTGTGCACCAAATGGTTAATATCAGTCCAAATAAACCGAATTTTTGGCAATTCCGAGTAAATTCATCCTAGAAATAAGTTCTTCAAATTTGGTAAAGTCGGTTCTGATATAGTTATATTTCATCTGATTTGGGGATTTAACTCCCTCAAATGCCTAATATGGTACCAGATATCAGATACAGCTCAGAAGTAAATGTTTCGTGAGCTGAAAATATTGCAATATTCCATTCGGCAAATATTGAAAAGTGAGCTCGAGGCAAAGCCATTGAAATTCCTAAAAGTGCAAGAACTTACACCGCAACAGAAAGAAAATAGACTCAAAATTGCTTCGCTTGGCCGATAAGAAAACATTCGTTGTCCAGCAGTTTGTAAACAAACAAAATGATCGTGTTTACTTGCCAAAGAGGTCAGCTGAATATGTGCACATTCGGATGGCCACTAGAACTCAAGGGCCGCCCATGGCGATGGCGTGGGCCGCCATAACAGCCGATGGTCGCTCTCCGCTCGTATTAATCGACCGTGGCATCAGAATAAATGCCGAATATTATCGCGAAAATATTCTGGAGGGTGTCTTAAAGCCTTGGGCACTCAAACATTTTGACCAACACGACTCAGCACCATCGCACTCAGCACGCGCCCCCCAAGAATGGTTACAAAATGAGGTGCGTCGCTTCATTTCCAGTGCACAATGGCCACCAAAATCTCCGGACACCAATCCGTTGGACTATTGTTTCTGGAGTATTTTGGAAAGCAAGGTTGGCACTAAAAAATACCAAAGTGTCGATCACCGCCAGCAAGCGCTTCGCCGGGAATGGTCCAAAATACCGCAGAACAATATTCGGGCAGCGTGTGACCGTTTGAAGGCCATAATTCGTGCCAAATGTGACCAATTCGAAAAAATCTGAGTCTATATCTATAAAAGAGGAAAATGTTTGTATGTTTGTTTGTTTGTTTGTTTGTTTGTTTGTAATTTATGGACTCGAAAACCGCTGAATAGATTTTCCTGAAAATTTCCATATATACTGCAACATCGCCTGAAAGTAACATAGGCTATATACATTTTTGAATTTCCACTTGGAACTGGAGATATAGCATCAGAATCGGAGGTACCTCCCAAAAATTTAGATTTTATATGCACATATCTATTGATTGGTTGAAGATACAGTCTCCAAATTTGGAATGCGTAACGGAATTTGGAACAAAAACAAGTTTGCCAAATTATATTGTAATCGGTTCAGATTTGGATATAGCTCCCATATATATTTTCGACCGATTTCGTTCATTTGATGTCTCAAACACAATATGAATGTTCGATTCCAATGAAATTTGGAATGTGTGACGGGATTTAATCCGAAAATAAATTTGTCAAATTATATTGAAATCGGTTCAGATTTGGATATAGCTCCCATATATATTTTCGGCCGATTTCAAGCATTTGATGCACCAAACACGCTATGTATCCCCAATTTCAATAAAATTTGAAACGTGTGATAGATTTTATCTAAAAAATTGATTTCCCAAATTATATTGAAATCGGTTCAGATTTGGATATAGCTCCCATATACATTTTCGGCCGATTTAATGTATTCGGTGGACCAAACACGACATGTATTTCCAATTGTAATGAAATTTAAAATAAGTAACGGAATTGGGAGCCAAAATGAATTTGTCAAACTAAATTGAAATCGGTTCAGATTTGGATATAGCTCCCATATATATTTTCGACCGATTTCATGTATTTGATGCACCAAACACGCTATGTATCTCTAATTTCAATGAAATTTGGAATGTGTAGCGGAAATTAAAACAAATATACATTTGTCAAATTACATTAAAATCGGTTCCGATTTGGATATAGCTCTCATATATATTTTCGACCGATTTCATGTATTTTATGCACCATACACGATATGTATGTTGGATTCCAAAGAAATTTGGAATATGTTTCGGGATTTTGATTAGAAAATAAATTAGTCAAATTATATTAAAATCGGTTCAGATTTGGATATAGTTCCCATATATATTTGCCGCCGATTTCACATATTTGATGCACAAAACACGATAGGTATATCCGATTCCAATGAAATTCGGCATGAGTGGCTAAATTTGGTACAAAAATAAATTTGACAAATTATATTCAAATACGCTCAGATTTGATTGTAGCTCCCATATATATACTCAGCCGATTTCACATATTTGATGCACCCAAAGCGAGAGAGACAAAATCTGCCACCAGAAAAAATTGCCAAATTATATTGAAATCAGTTGAGGTTTGGATATAGCTAACATATATATTTCGGCCGATTTCATACATGTTATGCACCAAACATGATATAAATGACCAGTACCAATAAAATTCAGAATGTGTGGCGGAATTTGGTTACAATAATAAATGTGATAAATTAATTGGAAATTATTTAAGATTTGGATACAGCTCCCATATATATATATATATTCTCGGCCGATTTCACATATTTGACGCACCAATTTCAATGAAATATGAAAGGTGTGGCGGAGTTTGGTGTAAAAGTAATTTTTTTAAAATTATATTTAAATCGGATCAGATTGGAATATGATTTTAATAAGAACCATTGACCCACAACGCCTTAGGCTAACACTAAAAAACAACACAACAATTTATTTGAAATACGCTTATTACGGCGAAGTATGTTGCTATCCCGAATTCACTAATTGCAATAGAAATGCCACTCAACTTTAAAAGATTGTAGTTTACTGCACGCTTGGTATTTGCTATGAAACAAAAAAATCCGAAGGACAAACCCTTCGTGTATGTATGTCATGTTACTGCTTTTCTAATGGTTCTGGTTATTTACGCATTAAAGTAGTGCAATAATTTTTTTTTAATTTTTAAATTTGTTTTTTTTTTTTTAACCAACATATATTCGTAAATAAAATTTTGCATGCATATAAAATCAAGAGGGGTAGCGAAGCGCACCGGGTTCAGCTAGTTTATTCTATAATTCGATGCTATTTCCCACATATTTTGCTTTCATTCAATAACATAAAAAAAAGTAAAATTTATGGCGTTATTGCAGTTTTTGATCTCACCCTGTATATGTTTCACTTACGTAATATGCACTCCACAACAGTGGTATTTGATGCCGGGCATCAGATACTGCTCGAAAATACCTCTGTCATATTTTATTGTGATCGGTTCAGATTTTTATGTAGCTTCGATATACGTCTTCATCCGATTTTATTATTATTCCTCGCCATATATGTAATATCGCCAAATTGAATAGATTTTTTCATATTCAGCCGAATTTTACCATTTGGTGAAACTCGGTCCGGTATATCTATTCAATAAATATGTAAATTGAATTGAATTATTGTGCAAAAAATTGAGAATTGTACCACAAAAGCCCATTTTTGCACCCTCCACCATAGAATATGAAATTTGCATTTCGTTTGCAACACCACGGAAAATACATATTAGATCCCGCAAAGTATATATATTCTTGATCAGAATAAAATTATATTCTGTCCGTCCATTTGTCTGTACATCTGGGGAAATCATTCTAGTTTCCGAATGAAATGAAGTAGGTTGGTAAAATTTTACTCAGAAAATGTGTCTACGTATTGACATACCACCCATATGACTGTACCGGCAGATTAAAGGGTTTTTCGTGTTCACAATCACAGTCACAATTTTAACCCGAATATAAGAAATATTCTTGCATAGAACTGCCAATGTAGGTCTAAGTTTTGGTATAAACCCCATATAACTGTGCCTCCAGATATTCTGCATTTTGATGATTGTGTCACACTTTTCACCGGAAATATTTCAAATATAGAATTTTAAGTTTCTATTACAGAATATTCCTGATATAGGTAAACATCATCGTATAGCCCACATATAACGACAATTCCTTATATTCGGTATTTTTATGATTTTAGCGACATTATTCACCGGAATTGTTTGGTATTTAAATATCGTAATGGACTATGACAAAAATTGCATATACAGTATAATATATATATATATAATATATATATATATATATATAATTTTAGCAGTATTTTTGAACGGAATTTGTAAATTCCTTCCAAATAGTGGAGGGTATTCAAAGTTCAGCCCGGCCGAGCTTACTGCTTTTTTATTTGCTTTAATTCCATTCTTTGATTGAATGTATGATATGCTAACAATTTTTCCAAAAGTATACTCGTGGCAATATCCCATTGTCGAAATTGAATGGAAGAGTGAACTCATTTCGTTCCTTTTGAATACTTAAAAGTGGTTTCAAAATTAAATTTTATTGTAAAATCTTTAAAATTTCAAAAAAAATAATTATTTTACTGTATGATATTATTTTGATAAATACTCTCCTTTGCAAGGGATAGGACATATTTTTGGAGAGCGAGTTTTCTGTCAATGGGAAAATGTTGAACACTTATAGAACGAATTTCATAAAGTTCAGTCAATATTCTAAATTATTATCCAAAAAATTTTTAGAGCCATACAAAAGTCCGTAATCGGAGGACACCGTTATATGGGACAACATTAAGTAAATTTTGCAAGGATCGTTCTACTCGCTAGGATCGATCTACTCAGTAAGAATTAAACAAGTTAATAAGTATATGTCGGTGATTATTGAAAATGTTGGCCTTTCATGGGGGAGTTCCGAAGGAGTGGGAAAATATTCTCCATTCTTCTGATATAAATACTCGACTACTTTCTTCAATTAATTTGAGATTTGTGATAATTTTTTAAAAATTTTGAAATGTGCTTGAGGAGCTAGAGTAAGACTTTCTGCACCTTATCAAAAGATAAAATATATGGAGACATACCCAAAACGGAAATCTCTGTAGACAATATGTATACTTCAAGGATTGCCATTTATCAAATCTTCTAAAATACCAAATTTGGAACAATTATGTGGGTAAATGTGACTATACCGAATATCGGTGGGTATCGTTACATGTACGCTATAGGAAAATGTGGAACTAAATATTCAATGTTTGCCACCGGGCTAGAACCCATTATGAACTAAAAATACCAATTTTTATAAAATATCGAATATCAGCAGGTGTTGTTATATGGGGGCTATACCAAAACGTGGACCCATACATATAATTTTTCGCCATTGGAGCTAGAACCCATTATGACCCACATTATTTGAAATACCAATTTTAAACAAATTCATGGGAAAATGTGGCAAAAGTCATCAAAATACCGAATATCGGGAGGCCCCTTGTATGGGGGCTATACCGAAACGTGGAAATGTGACAAATATCATCAAAATACTGAATATCGGGAGGTAACCTTGTATGGGGGCTATACCAAAACGTGGACCTATACCTACAATGTGTCGCCACACAAGCTAGAACCTATTATGCCCAACAAATTCCAATTTTTAGACAAATCCGTGAAAAAATATTGCAAATATCATTAAAATACCGAATATCGAAAGATAAATTGTTCTGCTAAATTTTGACGCTCTACGTCAAATAATGTGGACTGTATTGTGATTTCAACAGACGGACATCGTTAAATCGACTTAGAATTTTATGCTGATTATGAATATATATATATATATATATACTTTATTGGGTATACTATGAATATTTAGGGATGTTACAAACGGAATGACGAAGTTAATATACCCTCCTTTCCAAGTTGGAGGGTATAAAAATGTAGAAAAAATTGATTTTTTTTAAATATTGTATTATCAATAATGCTTAATAGCACATATGGAAGTTTGGTTCTGAAAGTGGTAGTAAAAGCTACTAAATATAACACCTTATCATTTAATATTCAATTCGAATAACCCTAATGTTCAAAACGAAATTATAGATGGAGTACTGGCTATGTAGCTCACAACTGTTATCGGCTGAAGGAATTATAAGAAATACCTTCAAGCAAAACATGTTATAATTGTGAATTTATACCAAATTGTTAAACCATTATACACAGCCCCAACAAATCAGACATGGAATGGGGTTTAAAATTTTGTTTATCCATATCGATTCCGTAAAGTCGATTGTTGTTGTTGGTTTATTTTACTTTGAAAGAAAAAAGTTATTGCAATTTAATTTGAAATTTTATTTACAAAACAAAACAAGAAACTCAAGTCGTTGGCGAGGTTTTTGTTATTGGTCACTGGTACGTATTGTGGTATGTATGTACCATTGTGCTCATGGTGCTGGTGGTACCTACCCACCTCACTCACATTCACATTCATTCTTTCATTGTTTATTTGAAGGAGATATGGTTACGTGTAATGTCTTGTAAAACTGATTTCTTTGTCTTTAATTAGGCTCATTGTTGGTGTTGTTGTAGTTGTTATTTTGTTATGCCTCGTCGACAGAAAAGTTTTACTCAAATAGTGGGTGTTCGTTTGGCATGATGAGTATTGGTTAAATTTTAATGAAGGTCACTCATTGAAAGGGAATGATCCAATCATTTGTAGCTAATGTAATATTTCACTCCATTCATCACCATCATCATTTTGTTGTCGTCATCATCGTCATCATCTGCGATGGCGGTGAAAATAATGTGTTCAGTGCAGAAATGAAGTCAAGATCAATCTAATAATTGGATAATTGTTGGGGGGTAGAGTAAATGTCGATAATGATCCATAACCAATTGTGCTGATAATATATATGAACTCAAAAGGGAGACAAAGAAAATGATGATACCATCATACATCTGCATCAAAACAAAACAAAACAAAGCATTTTGCAAATAATCATATATTTGAGTAATGGTTTTTGTATTTGGAAAGTGCAATGGTCAAAATGGATTTAAAGTTAAAAAAGATTTTTTCCAGGTCCGATACCATATTTGTGTTAATTAGGTTGATTAGTCATATAGTTATATTCTCAATAAATAAAAGGTTTTTGTAACACTTTGGGTAAAAATTTATTTTTTTTTTTTCCGAATTTCACTTTACTTTTATAATATACTGGGCATAAAAGTTAGTCAAAAATAGAAGATGAGTGTGGCGACGTTTTGTGACATCCCTCCTCTTTCACATTTTTGGAAAATATCGTTTTAGAATTTCTTAAAATTCCTACATTTTAGGCCAGTAAGGTCTTTGGCAAATTTACTGTCACCAAAGGGCGGATTATTTTGGTCGAAATTTTTTGAGTCTCAAGCGAGTCACGGAATGATTTCTTTAGACCATTTTTAAAAAAGAATGTTAATCTGGGTCGCAAAAATTCGAAAAATTCTACAAATATTATTTATCATAAATTTCTGCTATAATTCACATTTCAAAGATACAATCGAACTTTATATGATTCTAGCAAGAGCCCGCTGCTTCGTCAGCGAAAAGTACACCTTAATATTTTAGATTCGTTGCAACACCTCGAAATACCTCCCTATTTTCGGTATTTTGGTGATTGTCTGTGCAGGTTCACGGTTTCGTATAGCCCTCATATCACGGTACCTCCCTATATTCGCTATTTTGATGATTTTAGCGACATTATGCACCGGAAATGTTTAAAATTTGGTAATTGAAGTTCGTAACGTATAGCCTCCACTCAAGGGTACCTCCCGATATTCGGTATTTTGAAGATTTCAGCTACATTACAGGGTGAGATAAAAAACTGCAACAAAGTTAAACGCCATCATTTTTACATATTTATACCCTATACCACAAGGTGGTCAGGTGTCTTTGTGCGATTGTTTGTAACAGGCAAAAGGAAACGAGATGGTCTATCTATAGTTCCTTTTGATGATCTGCATAGAATCACATTCTGAGTCGATTTATGCATATTCGTCCGTCCGTCTGTCCATGTATTTTTGTGAACAAAGTACACTTCGCATTTATTACCCTATCCAGATGAAATTTTGCACAAATCATTTGTTTGGCCCAAGGACGAACCCTATTGAAATTGGAGACAATCGGTAAAAATTTAGATATAGCTCCCATATATCTTCGTCCGATTTGCCATTTATTGCGCACCAAACGTGTAATATCAACCCGAGTAGTATGGAATTTTGCACATACAACCAAATTAGGTCTGAAAATAAGTATGCCAAATTTGATCAAATCGGTTCAGATATAGCTATAGCTCTAATATATATTGTTCATCCGCTTTGTATATCTTAGTCCTCCGCAACCGTAATATGCACTCTGTAACAACAATATTTGAGGAAATATATCAAATACAGCTCAGAAATAGCTTTGCTTTTTTTTAAGGAGATCGGTTCCGATTTGGATATAGCTCCCATATATAACTTCGTGCGATTTACCTTTGATTGTGCACCAAACGTCTAATATTTGTCCAAATTGGATGAAATTTCTCACTTAAGACCGAATTGAGTCTAGAAGTTAGTATGTCAAATTTGAAGATCGGTTCAGATATAGCTATAGCTTCCATATATATTATTCATCCGAAATACAGCTCAGAAATATTTTTACTAAATTTTATCAAGATCGGTTTAGATTTGGATATTGCACCCATATATATATCAAATGGGCAATACAAGACCGAGTCAAGCTTCGACATATTTAGTCTTTTGAACTTAAAATTATAATTATAATCATAGCGTGTATGATTGAATTCTCCCATAAACACTTTTAACTGCTATGTGGAGCTCTACTAAATCAGCAAAGTGGTGTAGGGTATCATAAAGCCGGCTGCGCCCGATTTTAAGACTTTTTTTAATTTTATTGAATGAAAGGAAAAAATGTCAGAAATAGCATCACATTTTAGAAGTTTTAATTTAGATTTGTTCGAATTGGTCACCTTTGGCACGAACTATGGCCTTCAAACGGCCAATGAAATCGTCACGCGATGCCTGAATATTGCTCTGCGGTATTTTTGCTCATTCCCGGCGAAGCGCTTGCCTGAGGTGATAAACAAGCAAGGTCTGCGGCCAAAATGTTTGCGTGCCCAAGGTCACGGTCGATTAATACGAGAGGGGAGCAACCATCGGCTGTTATGGCGTCCCATACCATCACCATGGCCGGCGCTTGAGTTCTGATGGCCAACCAAAGGAGCACACTTTCAGCTGACCTCTTTGGCAAGTAAACACTATCATTTTGTTTGTTTACAAACAACTGAACATCGAGTGTTTTCTCATCGGAGAAAACCAAAATCGGCAGTTCACCACTTTCGGCCAAGCGAAGCAACTCCTTAGCTCTTTTTAGTCTATTTTCTTTCTGTTGCGGTGTAAGTTCTTGCACTTTTCGGAATTTCAAATTCGGCAAATATTGATTGGGTAATCATTTCAATATGTGCCGAATGGAATATTGCGATATGTTCAGCTCACGAGCCATTTTACGGACACTGCGACGCGGGCTTCGATCAAGTCGCTTCTTTACTGTTCGAACCATTTCTGCTAATGTTACTGATTGCTTCCGTCCACTTCCTTGACGTCGGACTACGCTGCCAGTATCACGGTAACGAGCGATGGTACGAGACACAAGAGATTTATTCACATTTAAATGCTGGAGTGCTTGTGGTTTTCCAGCCAAATATAAAGAAATCACACTATCACGCTTAAATTCAATCACGAATAACTTTTTTTCAGGTAAATTCTCACCAAAATGCTTTTGTACACTTATAAACAATATAATGAGCTGTCCCTGGAATAATTTTAACAGCTGTCGGACGAGTGGAAGTTTGTTGCAGTTTTTTCATCTCACCCTGTATATTGGTCCACTCCTTCTGGTACCTCCCCCACAAAGGGTCAATTTTATTCCATTCAGACTTAGCACATCTCAATATTTCCATAACCACAAGATATTTTATAAAGATGGTGGAGATCAGACCATTCCTTCTGGTACCACCTATTAGATATAAATGTTGGATTTTCTTGCAATTTTGCCCATACCAATATTTTTATCTGTATTAGATGAAGTACGAAAATGGAATACTTCGGTCGACTAAATCTGGTACCTCACACACATTTTAAGTGAAGTAGTCTATATAGTCCAAACCTGGAACGTCACAATATTTATATCATATTTATTTTGGTCCGATACGAAATGAATATATTGCCCCATTCCGTCGGAGCCTACCCATAGGTCAACAATTTGAATAATCCTAACAGAAGTCAAAATATATTCAAATAATCGAACATTGGCTAAGAGTATACATCTGTCTGCAAAACCGATTGATACTTTTTTACTTGTATTTGTTTCAATTTATTTCGTGTTAAAGCTTTAAACGAAAAAAATATTATTTAATTTCTTACTTTTCGCTTTTATTTGCAGAATCGGCTGGCAGTTTAGATGATGAAGATGGTCCCTACCAAGGCAAATATTTAGGCAAAATAAATTCCTACCATCACCAGGTAAGCATTTCAAAATTAACTTTTTTAAGATTCTTAAAGTTTTTAAAAAAAAAAATATCTTTCCCCAGGTATCTGGCGATGTCTATGCTGTGAATGAATTCACCTTCCTTTTTGTGGGCTTTAATTATGATGGTAACGGTGCTGATACATTTTTCTGGGCGGGTACCTCCAATCGGCCAGGACCCCAGGGTTTCATTGTACCAGATGAATATGGCAAGTAAGTGTGAGAAAAGTGAATCCTTTTTGAATTTCTGATAAGAAATTTTATATATTTTTTGCTCTTCAATTTCAGAACAAATATCCTAGATCGTTATCACAATAAGGACTTTACTCTACAGTTGCCGGATCGCAAGAAAATCACCGAAGTCAAATGGTTGGCTGTTTACGATTTGAATAATCAGAATAATTTCGGTGATGTCTATATACCCGATGAATTTGAACCGCCACAGCCCCAGTTGGGTGGGACATTCTCGAAACGTAGTCATAATGTTAGCAGCGGTGCTATTGAAATATTGGATTCCAAGACAATTCGCATACCCGATTTCACGTATGATGGTAAGGGGAAGAGGACATTCTTTTGGACTGGGGTAGGGGCACAGCCATCTAGTCGTGGCGGCAAAATACCCGATGAAATGGGATAGTAAGTTGAATTGTGGAAACTCCAATCCAATTGAGTCTAATGATATTTTTATTTTTCAAGTTTGGACCCCATTCGGGAGTATAAAAAGGAGACGATTACCTTAGAATTGCCAGGAGATAAAACCATTTTTGATATTGATTGGATAAGCATCTATGATTTGGCGGATAATGAAAATTATGGCCACGTCTTGATAGCGGACAATCTAAATGTCCCACCCTCATTGGTGAAAATTACCCCCTATGAATTTGCCCTACCCAATTGCCGGCAGTTGCACAAAAATCTCCAGGTTTCCTGGGAGGTATTTGGCCCGCAGATAACTTTCCAATTATCAGGCCAAGTGGAAAAGGATGACTATATGTCATTTGGCTTATCTGGCTCGGACACTTCATCGCAGATGATAGGTGGTGATGTGGTTGTGGCCTATATCGATGATATACGTGGCTATTCGGTGGATTATAACATTACCTCTTTGGCACCCTGTGTCCAGGTGTTGGGCCAAAATAAGGGTGTGTGTCGTGATGATGTTGTCGGTGGTTTGGATAGTTTCCAATTGAATACCTACAGCCGCAAGGATGGTATAAATACTTTGACTTTCCGCAGAACGCTGATATCATGTAAGTTGGTATAACTCGAATTGCATTCTATTACGTGGAATTAATTTGTGGTTTGTGTTTCTTTAGCTGATCCTGGTGACAAAGAAATACGTTTGGATCGTAGCAACTATATTATTTGGGCCTTGGGCCAATTGGACACCAACTATGAACCGGCCTTCCACACCTACTATCCCAAGAGTGATGTTCTAATCGATTTCAATACAACGGAACCGGTGAATGACTGCTTCAGTTTTACCAAACATGTCGATAATCCCATCCAGACATGGGAGAGGGTTAAAATTTTAGATCCGTATGTGCCGGAAATATTATTTTTATATTGGTGAATTATGAAATGCAACTTTTAAATTTTCCAGAACTGTTCGTACATTCAATGCCTATTTGGGTCCATCGGGTGGCCAAAAAGCCTATCAGGGCTGGACGGGTAAGTAATGTTGAAATGACCTAATATTTAACAAGTAAAAAAGCAGTAAGTTCGGCCGGGCCGAACTTTTAATACCCTCCACCATTTGGTACAAATTTGGCAATTTCCAAAAAAAATAATAAAATCCGTTAACAATTCTGCTAAAATTTTAAAAATACCGAATGCTTATACGACGACGTGGACCTGCATAGGCAACTTTTGTCATAAATTATTACAATATTTAAATGCGAAACTTGAAGAAAAATCTGTTTATAATGTAGCTAAAATCATCAAAATGCCGAATATGTGGGGTACCGTTATATGGGGGCTATACGAAGACGTGGACCTGCACAGACAATTTTCTGGCATGGGCTGAAGTATCCAATACGAACTTCACATGCGAAATTTGAAACAATCCCGGTAAATAATGTCGCTAAAATCATCAAAATACCGAATATCGGGGGGTACGGTATATGGGGGCTATACGAAGACGTGGACCTACATGGCCTATTTTCTGTTTTATGCTGCAGTATCTATTACGAACTTCAAATACCAAATTTGGAACGATTCCGTTAAATAATGTCGCTAAAATCATCAAAATACCGAATATCGGGGGGTATTGTTATATGGGGGCTATATGAAGACGTGGACCTACATGGCTCATTTTTTGACTTAGGATGTAATATCCGTTACGAACATCAAATACCAAATTTGAAATGATTCCGGTAAACAATGTCGCTAAAATCATCAAAATACCGAATATCGGGGGGTACCGTTATATGGGGGCTACACGAAGGCGTGGACCTGCACAGATAATTTTCTGTCTTAGGTTTTAGTATCTATTACGAAGTTCAAATGCCAAATTTGAAACAATTCCGGTGAATAATGTCGGTAAAATAATCAAAATACCGAATATCGGGAGGTACCGTTATATGGGGGCTATATGAGAACTTGGACCTACATGGCCCATTTACGAACTTAACCTGCCTACTGGCAAAATATACATGTGTGCAAAATTTTAGCCTTCTATCTCAATTTGTTCGAACAGACGGACATGGCTAAATCGTCTTAGAATTTTACGCTGATCAAGAATATATATACTTTGTTGGGTCTGACATGAGTATTTCGAGGAATTACAAACGGAATGACAAAATTAATACACCCTCCATAGTATGGTGGAGGGTATAATAACAAAATGTTACAAATCATCGTCTTATTGGTATTAGGCAAGTGAACGATTGAGTCATTGGATGATAGAATGATATATTTTTAAATGGAATAGGAAAAGTTACTTTTTGCTACAAGTTTATGTCGATTCCGCAATGTCCCTCCGTCAGTCTGTGCATTTGTATAAATAGCTCTATCTTCCTACCGGATTAAAATATGTTCATACATTTTTGCGGAAAAGCATTTTAAATACTTCGAATTATTGACATGGGAAATGGGTCATATACAGGGTGAGATAAAAAAAAACGCCATAATTTTAAAATTTTATTGAATGAAAGCAAAAAATGTCGGAAATAGCATCAAATTTTAGAATAAGTTTAAATTTTTTCGAATTGGTCACCTTTGACACGAATAATGGCCTTCAAACGGCCAATGAAACCGTCATACGCTACCCGAATGTTGTTCTGCGATATTTTGGCCCATTCCCGGCGAAGCGCTTGCTTGAGGTGATCGACACTTTGGTATTTTTTAGTGCCAACCTTGCTTTCCAAAATACTCCAGAAACAATAGTCCAACGGATTGGTGTCCGGAGATTTTGGTGGCCATTGTGCACTGGAAATGAAGCGAGAAACCTCATTTTGTAACCATTCGTGGTGGCGCGCGCTGAGTGCGATGGTGCAGAGTCCTGTTGGAATGTCCAAGGTCTTGCGACCAAAATGTTTGCGTGCCCAAGGCTTTAATACGTCCTCCAGAAAATTTTCGCGATAATATTCGGCGTTTATTCTGATGCCACTGTCAATTAATACGAGCGGAGAGCGACCGTCGGCTGTTATGCCGGCCCACACCATCACCATGGCCGGCGCTTGAGTTCTGGTGGCCAACCGAAGGTGGCAAGTAAACACGATCATTTTTATACCCTCCACCATACTATGGAGGGTATATTATTTTTGTCATTCCGTTTGTAACTCCTCGACATACTCACGTCAGACCCAACAAAGTATATATATTCTTGATCAGCGTAAAATTCTAAGACGATTTAGCCATGTCCGTCTGTCTGTCTGTGTGTCTGTCTGTCTGTCCGTCTGTCTGTCTGTCTGTCTGTCTGTTGTAATCACGCTATCTTTCGAACAAATTGAGATAGAAGGCTAAAATTTTGCACACATGTATATTTTGCCATGTAGGTCCAAGTTATCATATAGACCCCATATAACAGTACCTCCCGATATTCGGTATTTTGATGATTTTAGCGACATTATTCACCGGAATTGTTTCAAATTTGGCATTTGAAGTTCGTAATGGATACTATAGCCTAAGACAGAAAATTATCTGTGCAGGTCCACGTCTTCGTATAGCCCCCATATAGCGTACCCCCCGATATTCGGTATTTTGATGATTTTAGCGACATTATTTAACGGAACCGTTCCAAATTTGGTATTTGAAGTTCGTAATAGACACTGCAGCAGTAAACAGAAAATGGACCATGTAGGTCCACGTCTTCGTATCCCCCCGATATTCGGTATTTTAATGATTTTAGCGACATTATTTACCGGGATTGTTTTAAATTTCGCATTTGAAGTTCGTAATGGATACTTCAGCCCATGCCAGAAAATTGTCTGTGCAGGTCCACGTCTTCGTATAGCCCCCATATATTCGGTATTTTGATGATTTTAGCTACATTATAAACAAATTTTTCTTCAAGTTTCGCATTTAAATGTTCTAATAACTTATGACAAATGTTGCCTATGCAGGTATACGTCGTCGTATAGACATTCGGTATTTTTAAGATTTTAACAGAATTTTTAAAGGATTTTTTTTATTTTATTTATTTATTTATTTATTTTATTTTTTTTTGGAAATTGCCAAATTTATACCAAATGGTGGAGGGTATTAAAAGTTCGGCCCGGCCGAATTTACAGCTTTTTTACTTGTTTTTGTTTACAAACTGCTGGACAACGAATGTTGTCCAATGTGCCGAATGCAATATTGCGATATGTTCAGCTCACGAGCAATTTCTCGGCCACTGCGACGCGGGTCTCGATCAAGTCGCTTCTATACTTTTCGAACCATTTCTACTGATGTTGCTGTTTTCTTCCGTCCACTTCCTTGTAACGAGCGATGGTACGAGACACAAAAGATTTATTCACATTTAAATGCTTAGAAATTCGTTGCAGTTTTTTCATCTCACCCTGTAGGTCCAAGTTGTGGTACTGCTCGCATTTACCGGTACCGCCGAGTCAACTTACACTTCCTTTTTTCCATAATTATCGTACACGTACAGGGCAATTAATAAATTAATACGGAGGGTTTATTAAGTTTTGTCATTTCGTTCGTAACTTCTTGAAATTAGCATTTCAGACCCCTCAAAGGGGTTATATTCTTGATCATCATTAGATTTTATTTCGATTTAATGATGTCCGTCAGAAAGACATGAAGTAGGTAAATACAATTTTACTCACATATGTTTAGGTCTGCAGGACTTTTAGTATTGAAATAGAGGTCCATGTTTTGGTATAGACTTCATATAAATGTACCGGCAAATTTAAGATAGTCAAAAATTCCAACCGAAATTGCTGTAAATTGGGAGTTTCTGTTCCCAGGACATAGGAAATATTCTTGCAGATAACTGTTGGTATGGTGTTCGGTATTTTAATAATTTTAACTTAATTTTTTTTTTGTTAAATTGTTTGAAATTTTCCTTCAAAAAAATGAAATTAAACAAGTTAAGAAGTATCAGTCGGTTCTGCCGACATATATATATTGTCGCGAATGTTCGATTATTTAAATATATTTTAACTTCTGTTATGATTATTCAAACAATTGACCCTCTATAGTGTAGGTCCCCAAGGAATGGGGCAATATTGTCAATTTCGTATCGGACATAAATAAATATGATATGAATATTGCGGTTTGGAATTTATCGACTACTTCCTTCACTTTGTATGAGATATATGATAATTTTTAGAAAATATTAAAATGTGTGTGAGGTGCCACATATAGTCGACTGAAGTATTCCATTTTCATACTTCATCTAATACAGAACAAGACATGGGTATAGGCAAACTTACAAGAAAATCGAACATTTATATCCATTTTTATGCGAAATCATAAAGTCCACATCCATCTCAGTTTTCTGGTTCAGAGAAATATTTAGATTTTATGAGCTTAATGGATATTCAAAATGTTGACCCTTTGTGGGGGAGGTACCAGAAGGAGTGGAACGAAATATCCCATATTTAAAACAGATCTATTGTTAGTAGAAGTATTGAGATATGTGAAATTTGAAGAGAATCAGATCCTTTTTTCTAGTTTAACGACTACTCGTTTTCCAAATTCTGATTCTTTGTGGGGAGGTACCAGAAGGAGTGGACCGACATATCTCATCTTCACAACAGTAGAAATAATGGAATGTGTGAAATATGAAGAAAACCGGATGCTTATTTAGGATTTTATAATGGTTTTTGATTTCAAAATGTTGACCCTTTGTGGGGGTGGTACCAGAAGGAGTGGATCGACATATTCAATCATCATCACACCAGACCTTGGGTTAATAAAAAACATTGTGTGCGTAATTTGAAGACAATCGGACTCTTACATCATATTTTTAAGAGTTATAACTATTCAAAATTTGCGTGTAGATACCTAATTGAGTGGACCGACATTATCCATTTTCGCCCCTGATATAGCACTGATGCAAATATTAAGATTTGGAAAAAAATCCATCCAAAATCATTCTTTCTCTGCAACAAAAATTTTTCTCTGAAAATGTTAACCTTTTGAGGTCCACATTTTGATGTAACCTCCATTGTATCACCAGATTTAAGTAATCTTGTCTGTTTTAATCATGCTTTTCAACAGAATTTACTATATAGCTAATGAACGTCTTTGCAAGAACTGTCCATATAGATCCATGTTTAGGTTTAGTCCTCATATAACTATACCATCCCGATATTTGACATTTTGTTGATTTGTGTCACATTTTCACCGAAATCGTATCAAATTTGGAATTTCGATTTCGGTGTTTTGATGATTTTAGCTACAATTATCACCGGAACTATTTTTAAATTGGACTTCGCAATGGGTACTACCTTCCTATTGCAGAAAATTGGTGGTGCAGTGAAAATTCACGTCTTCGAACATCCCCCATATAACAGTACCGCTCATTATTCGGTATTTTAATGATTTTAGCGGCATTTTTTAAGAGAATTATCTCAAACTTGGTATTTGAAGTTCGTAATAACTGGACCGATAAACTTTATAATAATATTACGATGTACCAAGTTGGGTGGTCCGATTTGGTTTGGTGGTTTGATTTGGTTTGGCGGTCGGATACTCCCTTCGAGAGTTATCTTGCGCATCAGCCAGCCAGACAGACGGGCGAACAGACAGACGGACTCCCCTTTTGAAACGGGTCCAACGAGACCTAGGGTCTAAACCCGTTATTGCGATTAGGCAGGTTTGGGCCGTATGATATATACCATCTGTATTCATATGGCTGAGGGTGTAGAATCATTAACGATAAAGTGCACCCATTTTTTGATAATTGTTGGTACCTTTTGCTGCGAATTTCCAAAAACCCCACCTTATGTTCCACCTACATTTTAAATTTCCAGCCCCAATGGTTTTTTCCTGGACCCTGGCAATAGTCTGTTGTCCCTAATTTCACATTTATATATTTGACTGGTCTTAATATGAAAATAATGTTTAAGTACAAGGCCAAATAATATGTCAGGCTTAGAAGTGAACTCAGGACATATAACTCCTATAACATTTCAGACTATAACCATTTCAGAATTTACACTTAATCAATTTCATTTTTAAAAAAATTGTCTTCATTATTTTTCAGGACACGTATCCAGTGGCTTGGCTTGGTACATAAATGGTTATATGATTCCGGAACTTTTTATGAAACGTGGATTGACATATGTTTTCAAGGTAACTATTTGAAAAGATTTTTAGATTAATATATTTAAAATCTCTATTTTCATTTAATAGGTCCGTGGTGGCAATAATCCCCATTCACCCGACAACTACCATCCGCTGGTAATAACGGACGAACCACGCGGCGGCTATGATCGTCTCAGCGATGCCAAACAGAGTGAAATTCGTGTCTTGGCCGGTGTTGAATTTACAAGGCGTGGTCGGCCTAAACCTACTGCTGCCGGTCCCCTGTGCATTTCACGTTATCCGCCTGGCTATGATCGGCGATTGGATGATAACTTCCCTAGTTTTAAGAAATTCAATCGTTCCCTAATAACCGATTGTCCGCCCGAAGAACCGGCCTATTTGGAAATCACACCGAACATAACGTGGCCCGATGTGGTGTACTATAATAGTTTCACCCATGCCAATATGGGTTGGAAAATCAATATTATCGATAATTATAATAATGTCAGGAATTCGGGAGAATCCATGCAACAGCTGCATGTTTTCGTAGCACTTGCTGCTGTTGTGGTTTCTGTGCTGAGACTATGAAAATTCGAAAAAAAAAATGCATGTTCGTACGTACATTCATTGACTGATTGATGTTATTATTATTATTTGTTAGATAATTATATAAATGTGTACATGTCTGTGTATTTATACATACATACAGTATGTAGCGATATGTATGTAAAACAAAACAAATGATCATTTAATATTTCCTTTTTCTTAATTTAACAAATGTCCATTATTCTCGCTCTCATAGCCTTGTTTCGATTTTTTTCCTAAATGTCTTTTGATAAGTCAAAAAATATATGTATGCGTCAGCTTATGTACATACATGTGTAAGATTTTAGTCAATAAATTAAATTAAAATTAAATATAAGTTTTTTTCTTTTTGAAGGTCAGCAAATGAGTATTTTTACCAGTTTTGACATATATTTTTATACCCTCCACCATACTATGGAGGGTATATTAACTTTGTCATTCCGTTTGTAACTCCTCGAAATATTTATGTCAGACCCAACAAAGTATACATATTCTTGATCAGCGTAAAATTCTAAGACGATTTAGCCATGTCCGTCTGTCTGTCTGTTTGTTGTAATCACGCTATCTTTCGAACAAATTGAGATAGAAGGCTAAAATTTTGCACACATGTATATTTTGTCAGTAGGCAGATAGAGTTCGTAAATGGGCTATGTAGGTCTATGTTATCATATAGCCCCCATATAACAGTACCTCCCGATATTCGGTATTTTGATGATTTTAGCGACATTATTCACCGGAATTGTTTCAAATTTGGCATTTGAAGTTCGTAATGGATACTACAGCCTAAGGCAGAAAATTATCTGTGCAGGTCCACGCCTTCGTATAGCCCCTATATAACAGTACCCTCCGATATTCGGTATTTTGATGATTTTAGCGACATTATTTACCGCAATAGGTTTCAAATTTAGTATTTGAAGTTCGTAATAGATACTGCAGCAGAAAACAGAAAATGGGCCATATAGGTCCAAGTTATCATATAGCCCCCATATAACAGTACCTCCCGATATTCGGTATTTTGATGATTTTAGCGACATTATTTACCAGGATTGTTTCAAATTTCGCATTTGAAGTTCGTAATGGATACTTCAGCCCATGCCAGAAAATTGTCTGTGCAGGTCCACGTCTTCGTATAGCCCCCATATAACGGTATCCCCTATATTCGGTATTTTGATGATTATAATATAATAAAAATAATATTATTATAAACAGATTTTTCTACAAGTTTCGGATTTAAATATTGTAATAACTTATGACAAAAGTTGCCTATGCAGGTCTACGTCGTCGTATAGACATTCGGTATTTCTAAGATTTTAACAGAATTTTTAACGGATTTTTTTTTAAAATTTTTTTTTTTTTTTTGAAAATTGCCAAATTTGTACCAAATGGTGGGGGGTATTAAAAGTTCGGCCCGGCCGAACTTACAGCTTTTTTACTTGTTTTAATTGTACCTTCAGTCATATGGCTACAGATGGTATATATATCATTTGATACGGTCAAAACGTGCTTCGAAGGGTGTTCCCGATTTGATCCCAATTTGGTACATTGTAATATTTTTATCAAACTTAGATGGAGTTCGGAGGTGGGCAACATCGGTCCACTCCTTCTGGTACCTCCCTCACAAAATGTCAATATTTTCCAAGAAAAAATTGCCTCATACGAAGAGGAAGGATCATTTGATTTTGTGCAAACTTTGAAAATCCCTATATTCTTGTCAGTGGTAGATTAGCTGCGACAATGGACAATATCGGCCCACTCCATTAAGTCCCATCTCTACAGAGGGTCAATATTTTGTATAATAATTACTCTTATCAAATGAGAAATAAGAGTCCAATTGTCTTCGAATTTCACACATCCCAATATTTTTTTCGACACAAGATCTGCTGTGAAGGTGGTTAAAATAACCAAAGCGAACAAAGAATGCGAAAGTAGTATCCAACTCTCTTAAGAGTTCACACATCCCAATATTTCTACTTAAACAATACCTGATGTGAAGATGGAGTATATAGGACCATTTCTTCTGGAACCTTCCCCACAAAGGGGAAAAGTTTTAGAATAATTATATGTCTCATAAAATGTGAAAAAAGCATCCGATTGTCATCCAATTTCACACACCCAATATTTCTATCACCACAACAGGTGGTATGGGACATATCGGTCTGGTACCTCCACCAAAATTGTTATAACAAAATATTTCTCTCAAACCGACATCTGACATGAATGTGGAATTTATCGGCTCTCTCTTTTTTTAGATATCGGTCCTTTCTTTCTGATACCCAAGGACGAACCCTATTGAAATTGAAGATAATCGGTCAAAATTTAGATATAGCTTCCATATATATCTTCGTCCGATTTGCTTTTTATTGTGCACCAAACGTGTAATATCCACCCAAATAGTATGGAATTTTGCACATACAACGTGAAAATAAGTATGCCAAATTTGATCGAAATCGGTTCAGATATAGCTATATCTCCCATATATATTGTTCATCCGATTTGTTATTTTTGTCCTCCGCAGCTGTAATATGCACTCTGTAACAACAATATTTGGGGAAATATATCAAGTACAGCTCAGAAATACATTTGCTAAATTTTATAGAGATCGGTTCAGATTTGGATATAACTCCCATATATAGCTTCGTCCGATTTACCATTTATTGTGCACCCAACGTCTAATATTTGTCCAAATGGGATGGAATTTGGCACTTACGACCTAATTGAGTTTAGAAGCTAGTATATCAAATTTGGTGAAGATCGGTTCAGATATAGCTATAGCTCCCATATATACTCTTTATCCGATTTGATATATTTGTTACCCACAGCCGTAATATGCACCCCGTAACAACGATATTCAGGGAAATATATTAAATACAGCTCAGAAATATCTTTGCCAAATTTTATCGAGATCGGTTCCGATTTGGATATAGCTCCCATATATATCTTTATCCGATTTCAAATTAATTGTGCACCAAATGGGCAATACAAGTCCGAATTTAAAGGCATATTTAGTCCTTTGAACTTCAAATTATAATTATAATCATAGCGTGTATGATTGAATTCTCCCATTAAAAATTTTAATTGTCAAATAGTATGGAATTTTGCACATACAACGTGAAAATAAGTATGCCAAATTTGATCGAAATCGGTTCAGATATAGCTATATCTCCCATATATATTGTTCATCCGATTTGTTATTTTTGTCCTCCGCAGCTGTAATATGCACTCTGTAACAACAATATTTGGGGAAATATATCAAGTACAGCTCAGAAATACATTTGCTAAATTTTATAGAGATCGGTTCAGATTTGGATATAACTCCCATATATAGCTTCGTCCGATTTACCATTTATTGTGCACCCAACGTCTAATATTTGTCCAAATGGGATGGAATTTGGCACTTACGACCTAATTGAGTTTAGAAGCTAGTATATCAAATTTGGTGAAGATCGGTTCAGATATAGCTATAGCTCCCATATATACTCTTTATCCGATTTGATATATTTGTTACCCACAGCCGTAATATGCACCCCGTAACAACGATATTCAGGGAAATATATTAAATACAGCTCAGAAATATCTTTGCCAAATTTTATCGAGATCGGTTCCGATTTGGATATAGCTCCCATATATATCTTTATCCGATTTCAAATTAATTGTGCACCAAATGGGCAATACAAGTCCGAATTTAAAGGCATATTTAGTCCTTTGAACTTCAAATTATAATTATAATCATAGCGTGTATGATTGAATTCTCCCATTAAAAATTTTAATTGTCATGCGGAGCTCTAATAAATTAGCAAAGTGGTGTAGGGTATCATAAAGTCGGCCCCGCCTGATTTTAAGACTTTCTTTACTGGTTTTATCTCACACTGTATATGGAAAAAAACAGACATTGGCTGAGGGTATATCCTAGTTTAACTGTGCTACTTATTTTCGCAAATATTTTCAATATTTTCAAACAAATTGGGGTTTGTTGTTTTAATGTTTAAAATCACAATCCATGCCATCAAAATAAGAAACATCGTTTCTAGATAATTGTTTTTGTTTACTTTTTCAAATAACACTGTGCGACAAAATTCAATTTTTTCAATAGTTACGGGAAATCCAGTAGATTATGAAAGTATAGCTAAAAACAGAAGACCCATGTATAGGCATTTTGAAAGTTGACATCGAAAAGTAACCAAAATAGAGGGGGTACGTTCTCCCCTCTCCACACTTTTGGAAATTTTCGGATGGATAAATATTCTTAGTAATCCGTCCATTTTAAGTAGGTAGTGTCTTCAACAAAATTGCAGAAAAAAAGGAGGAAGGGGATTTTGTAGCGGAGGAGAAGAGCATTTTAGTTGGGCCAAGAAGAGGGTATTTTTGCTCCTTTTTTAAATATGATTAAAAACTAAAAACGGCATCGTAGGAAATCAAAATATTCTTCCACATTATTTGTCATAAAATTCTACTGTTGGTCTCGAAAGACGTCAAGAGCCTAAATCTTGCCTAAATGCTAGGAATTCATATACAGGGTGAGATGAAAAACTGCAACAAACTTCAGACTGCTGTCTAAGTTACTCGTCCGACAGCTGTTAAAATTATTCTAGTGGCAACTCATTATAATGTTTACAAGCGTACAAAAGCATTTTGGTGAGAATTTTCCAGAAGAAAAGTTTGTTCGTGATGGAATTCAAGCGTGATAGTGGGATTTCTTTGTATTTGGCTGGCTATCGTTAGAGCACTCCAGCATTTAAATGTGAATACATATTTTGTGTCTCGTACCATCGCTCGTTATCGTGATACTGGTAAAGTAGCCCAACGTCAAGGAAGTGGACGGAAGAAAACAGCAACATCAGCAGAAATGGTTCGAAAAGTAAAGAAGTTACTTAATCGAAACCCGCGTCGCAGTGTCCGAAAAATGGCTCGTGAGCTGAACATATCGCAATATTCCATTCGGCAAATATTGAAAAATGAGCTCGAGGTAAAGCCATTGATTTTCCAAAAAGTGAAAGGACAACAGAAAGAAAATAGACTCAAAAGAGCTAAAGAGTTGCTTCGCTTGGCCGAAAGTTGTGAACTGCCGAATTTGGTTTTCTCCGATGAGAAAACACTCGTTGTTCAGTTGTTTTTAAACAAACAAAATGATCGCGTTTACTTGCCAAAGAGGTCATGTCAGCTGAAAATGTGCACCTTTGGTTGGCCACCAGAACTAAAGCGCCGGCCATGGTGATGGTGTTGGCCGCTAAACAGCCGATGGTCGCTCTCCGCTCATATTAATCTACCGTGCCATCAGAATAAATGCTGAATATTATGGCGAAAATATTTTGGAGGGTGTATTAAAGTCTTGGGCACGCAAACATTTTGGTCGCAGACCTTGGATATTCAGGACTCAGCACCATCGCACTCAGCACGTGCCATCCAAGAATAGTTACAAAATGAGGTTCTTCGCTTCATTTCCAGTGCTCAATGGCCACCAAAATCTCCGGATACCAATCCGTTGGACTATTGTGTCTGAAGTATTTTGGAAAGCAAGGTTGGCACTAAAAAATACAAAAGTGTCGATCACCTCAAGTAAGCGCTTCGCCGGGAATGGGCCAAAATACCGCAGAGCAATATTGGGACAGCGTGTGACCGTATCATTGGCCGTTTGAAAGTCATAATTCGTACCAAAGGTGACCAATTCGAACAAATCTAAACTTATTCCAAAATTTGATGCTATTTCCGACATTTTTTGCTTTCATTCAATAAAATTTAAGAAAAAAAAGTGTAAAAACAAGTAAAAACATTAAGTTCGGCCAGGTCAAACTTTTAATACCCTCCACCTTAGGGTAAAGGAAACATTAGAAGAAATGTGGCAAAAACCATTAAAATGCCGATTATCGGGAGGTGCCGTTATATGGGGGCTATACCAAATCGTGGACCTACACATGCAATGTGTCAAAAATCACCAAAATAAAAAATATGTAGGGAGGTACCGTTATGTGGGGACTATACCAGAACGTGGACCGATATATCTCATTTTCAATACCAACCATCCTAGACACAATAAAAATTGCTCTGCTAAATTTTAGCGCTCTACGTCAAATAATGTGGGCTGCATCGTGATTTCAACAGACAGACGGACATCGTTAAGTCGACTTAGAATTTTACGCTGATTATGAATATACACTTTATGGGGTCTACGACGAATATTTAAGGATGTTACAAACGGAATGACAAAGTTAATATACCCTCCTTTCCAAGGTGGAGGGTATAATTATGGCCTTTGACTTTGTTGCAGTTTTTTTTTATCTCATACATAAAGTGCGCGAATTCTGAGGAATCTTTATCATAAAATTTCCAAAAGTGTGGAAATTTCCCCCTACTCTGGCCAATACACGTGTTCTCTTTTTATACCCTCCACTTTGGAAAGGGGGGTATATTAACTTTGTCATTCCATTTGTAACATCCTTAAATATTCGTTTTAGACCCCATAAAGTATATATATTCATAATCAGCATAAAATTCTAAGTCGATTTAACGATTTCCGTCTGTCTGTCTGTTGAAATTACGATACAGCCCACATTATTTGACGTAGAGCGCCAAAATTTAGCAGAGCAATTTGTGTTGTATCTAGGATGGTTGGTATCAAAAATGAGATATATCGGTCCACGTTCTGGTATAGTCCCCATATAACGGTACCTCCCGATATGCGGTATTTTGATGATTTATGCCACATTTTTTCACGGATTTGTCTGAAAATTGGTATTTGTAGGTCATAACGTGTCCCTGTGATGTGGCAAAATATTGCATGTATAGGTCCAAGTGTTGGTATAGCCCCCTTATAAAGGTACCTCCCGATATTCGGTATTTTAATTTTTTTCCCACTTTTTTTCACGGTTTTGTGTAAAAATTGGTATTTTTTGGTCATAATGGGTTCCAGCTCCGGTGGCGAAACATTGCATGTATGGGTCCATGATTTGGTATAGCCCCCATATAACGTTACCTCCCGATATTCGGTATTTTGATGGTTTTTGCCGCATTTTTTCACTGATTTGTCTAAAAATTGGTATTTGTGGGTCATAATGGGTCCTAGTTCGTGTGGCGAAACATTGTATGTATAGGTCCACGTTTTGATATAGTCCCCATATAACGGTACCCCCCAATATTCGGTATTTTGATGATTCTTGACACATTTTTTCAAGAATTTCTCTGAATGTTGGTAGTTGTAGATCATAATGGGTCCCAGTTCGTGTGGCGAGTCATTGTAATTATAGGTCCACGTTTTGGTATAGCCCCCATATAACGATACCTCCCGATATTCGGTAATTTGATGATTTTTGCCACATTTCTTCACGGATTTGTCTGAAAATTGGTATTTGTAGGTAATAATGGGTTCTAGCTCCTTTGGCGAAACAATGCATGTGTAGGTCCACGATTTGGTATAGCCCCCATATAACGGTACCTCCCGATATTCGGCATTTTAATGGTTTTTGCCACATTTCTTCTAATGTTTCCTTTACCTCAAGGTGGAGGGTATTAAAAGTTTGGCCCGGCCGAACTTAATGTTTTTTTTACTTGTTTAGCTCTACTTTTATATAGTGCTGGATTTTCCGCGTAATTATTTTTTATTTTACACTGTGCAATGTAATTATATGACTATTTTCCATCAATTATAAAATAATAAATAAAATTTCAATTAAAATTCATTTTTAATGGAATCAGGTAATTATGGAAAAACACATGTCTGACTGACTGCAGTAGCAAATGGATTGGATCTCATTGAATAGTTTTAAAACACTTTCGAGTTGTCGATGTCAGAAGCTATTCAATGATTATGGTCATGGTTTTGCGTATTTTTCTATTTATTGGTTTTTGTGTAGCAGTAAGTTACAATCGAATAAATATTCCCATGCATATTAAAGTTGTCCCTGTTTTAGGCCACATGTGGCGAAAGTTATTTGAAGATTACCAAAATTGTGTGCGAAACACATCCGAGCTTTATTCACAATCATTCGTGTGCCCTGAAACCGGTTAATCGTTACAAAACTTTCATTTTGATGGACTGTTGGATAAAGACTCAATTAAGGAACTCATCGGTAAGTGTTTGTTAATATGTTTGTTTGCTATAAAAATGTGTGAAATGCCTGGCCAAATATTGCCTTCTTTGTTTGTTTAGCAATGACAGTATACAATTTGTTTAATTATTGTGTACCTATATTTAAAACCATGAGAATAAAGACGGGTAGGGAGAGGAGTTATTACCGATTAAAACAGTATTGTTGGAATTTAACAACATACATTTTTAGATCATGGTAGAATTAAGAAGGTAATGTTATGTAATCATTGCTCTCTTTCAGAACTGAAATAATGTAAAATTTTGTGCTACGATAGCCGATTTTTCCTTTATGATATCGAAAATAAGTTAAAAAGTATCAGTCGATGAGAAATATTTAGATATAGCAAGTAGTAAAAAATCGCTGACTGGTTTCGCAAGTTATGACAGATAAAAGTATTGAAAATTGTGACCCTATGTGGGTGAGGTACCAGAAGGGGTTCACAGATATATATCATCTTCACAACCGATCCTATGTTAGCAAAAATGTTTGTATGTGTGAAATTTGAAGAGGGTTGGATGCTTATTTCGATTTCTTTGAGCGATTTGTTTTTCAAAAATCTTGAACCCGATGTGGGAAACGTTCCGGAAGAAATGGTCCGATCTCTACAATCTTTATAAAAGATCTTGTGATGATGGAAATATAGAGATGCGATAAGTCTGAATGTTTAGGTCATTGAAAATTTTGACCCTTTGTGCGGGATTACCACAGGGAAAGGTCCGATCTCTATCATCTTTATAAATGAATTTGATATTGATAGCGATATTGTGATGTGCTATTTTGAAAGGAATTGGGTGGTTATTTCGTGTTTTATGACCTTCATAGATATTCAAAATTTTGACCATTGGTGGGGAGGTACTTGAAGGAGTGGACCGATATGTTCCATCTTCACAACAAACCTTCTAGTAATAATAATATTGAGATGTGAAGACAATCGGACTCTTACATTACATTTTATAAATGTTACAATTATCCAAAATGTTGACCCTTTGTGGGGGAGTTACTTGATTGAGTGGACCGATATTGTCCATGTTCGCACCTGACCTAGTACTGATGCAATATTTTTGTGAAAAATTCGACCTTTTGTGGGGAGGTACCAGAAGGAGTAGAGCGATGTTGATCTAAGTTTAATAACAATATTACAATATTAATATTACGTGCACTAAGAATTAAATAATGAACATTTAAATTGCACTACCACTAACCATTCAGTGATATTAAAAAAAAATTTTAATAGCACTACCACTAAATTTAGTGATTTTTCAATAAAAGTTGCAGCATTTAATTTAGTGGTAGTGCTATTGAAATTTCACTACCACTAAAAATTTAGTGATAGTGCAATTTTTTTAAAATACCACAGTGATAGTGCAATTATTAGTGCACTAAAAATACAGTGCATACTAAGTTTGCACCATAACGGACAGGGTTGGGCATATTGCACTAAATTTTTAGTGCACTAAGAATCAAATAATTAGTGGTAGTGCAATTTATAATTCCACTACCACTAAAGGGTTAGTGGTAGTGAAAAATAAATTGCACTACCACTAACCGTTTAGTGATATTTAAAAAAAAAATTGCACTACCACTAAATTTTAGTGGTAGTGAAATTTTAATAGCACTACCACTAAATTTAGTGATTTTTCAAAAAAATTTGCACTACCACTAAATTTGGCGAAGCCAAAAAAAGCACTATGTATATAAATATTATACCACCTATAATGAAGTTTATTGAAGTGAGTAGGGAACAACAATCCAGAATATATAGTACATATTCATAAAATTTGATTACTTTTCTAAATAGCACTAATTTAGTGCTATTTTTTATGAAATACCACTAATTTAGTGCAAGTTTTTTCAAATACCACTAAATTTAGTGGTAGTGCTATTGAAATTTCACTACCACTAAAATTTAGTGGTAGTGCAATTTTTTTTTAAATATCACTAAAGGGTTAGTGGTAGTGCAATTTATTTTTCACTACCACTAACCTTTTAGTGGTAGTGGAATTAAAAATTGCACTACCACTAAATGAACAGTGATAGTGAAATTATTAGTGCACTAAAAATACAGTGCATTATGCCCATCTCTGATAACGGATACTCCCTTTGAGAGTTATCGTTCGCACCATCAAACCAGACAGACGAACGGACATCGCTAGATCGACTCCAAATGTCCTGAAACGGATTTGGTTCAAATAGACCTAGGGTCTAAAACTGTTATTTCGATGAGACCGATTTGGCCGTATCAAGTAATATATACCCTCTCTAGCCAAATGGATGAGGGTATACAAAAACCAGTAAGGAAAGCTCAAAAGTCGGGCGGGGCCGACTGTATGATACCCTACACCACTATGCATATTTAGTAGAGCTCTCGTAAAAAGGTTTATACAGGGCATTTCAGAGCTCTATGAGATATTTGGTACAAAATCAAAATCTATCTAATTCTATCTAATTCTATAGCTATCTCTGAACCGGGTTTCTCCAAATTTTACGTATTAGCTTCTAGACTGAATTCGGTCTTATGTACGAAAATTCAGGTGATTTGGGCTGATATTGACCATTTAGTGCACATTTAACCCGAAATCGGATGAAGATATATATGGGAGCTATATCCAAATCTGAACCGATTTCGATAAAATTTAAAACAGCTGTTCCTGTGCTCCATCTAATACCTGGTACCAAATATCACGATTGTGGAGTGAATATTACGAATGTATGGGACTAAAACACTAAATCGGATGAAACATATATATGGATGCTATATCTATATCTGAACCGATTTTCACTAAATTTGATATACTTGCTTCTAGGCTGAATTTGGTCCGATGTACTAAAATTCAGTCCATTTGGACTTATATCGGCCATTTGGTGCACAATTAACCCGAAATCGGATGAAGATATATATGGGAGCTATATCCAAATCTGAACCGATTTCGATAAAATTACAAACAGCTATTTCTGGGCTGTATCTTATATCTGGTACCAAATATCATTCTTGTGGAGTGCATATTACGAATGTGAGAGGCTTTAACACCAAATCGGATAAAACATATATATGGGAGCTATAGCTGTTTCTGAACCGATTTTCTCCAAATTTGTTGTATTTGCTTTAAGGCTAATCTTGGTCATATGTGCCAAAATTCGGGCCATTTGGGCTGATATTGGCCATTTGGTGGTCAATTAACCCGAAATCGGATGAAGATATATATGGGAGCTATATCCAAATCTGAACCGATTTCGATAAAATTTAAAACAGCTATTTCTGTGCTCCATCTAATACCTGGTACCAAATATCACGGTTGTGGAGTGCATAGTAGGAATGTGAGGGACTTCAAGATCAAATCGGATGAAAGATATATATGGGAGCTATAGATATATCTGAACCGATTTTCTCCAAATTTGATATACTTGCTTCTAGGCCGAACTCGGTTGGGTGTGCCAAAATTCAGGTAATTTGGACTGATAGTGAACATTTGGTGCTCATTTAACCCGAAATCGGATGAAGATATATATGGGAGCTATATCTAAATTTGATCCGATTCTCACCAATTTCAATAGGGTTCGTCCTTGGGCCAAAAAAATATTGTTTGGAAAATTTCATCTCAATCGGATAATAAATGCGACCTGCATTTTGTTCACAAGAATACATGGACAGACGGACGGACGGACGGACAGACGGACGGACATGCATAAATCGAATCAGAAAGTGATTCTATGAAGGTTCTCAAAAGTAACTATGGGTCTATCTCGTTTCCTTCTCCATGTTACAAACAAATGCACAAAGACATAATACCCTTACCACTATGTGGTGTAGGGTATAAAAAACAAAACTTGCAGGTTCTGAAACTGGACCCTATTGTTTACAGTTTTTACAATTAAAATTGAGGTAGGCACAAAATTATCTCAGGTCAATTGTGTACACAAATAGATCTGTTGGTATTGAATTCGTTATAGATTAGAATATATTATTGGAGCCAAATCGATGAACAAGTTAATAGGAAAGAGGAAAATTTTACTATCTGTGGCCTATCTTTGGTCATGGTCGGATTTTTTGAAGGACATCTAACTTTACTAATGCTCCAATTTCGAAGAATTTGCTAAAAACATTTGAAAAGAACTTGAAAATTATTAAAAAAAATAAAGAACCAGTAAAGAAAGTCTTAAAGCCGGGCGGGCCGACTTTATGATACCCTACACCACTTTGCTAATTAAGTAGAGCTTCACATAAAAATTAAAAATTTTTATGGGAGAATTCAATCATACACGCTATGATTATAATTATAATTTAAAGTTCAAAGGACTAAATATGCCGAAGCATTTGTATCTTTTAAATTCGGACTTGTATTGCCCATTTGGTGCACAATTAATTTGAAATCGGATAAAGATATATATGGGAGCTATATCCAAATCTGAACCGATCTCGATAAAATTTGGCAAAGATATTTCTGAGCTGTATTTGATATATTTCCCTGAATATCGGTTGTGGGTAACAAATATAACAAATCGGATGAATAATATATATGGAAGCTATAGCTATATCTGAACCGATCTTCACCAAATTTGACATACTAGCTTCTAGACTCAATTCGGTCGTAAGTGCCAAAGTCCATCCTATTTGGACAAATATTAGACGTTTGTTCGGATGAACAATATATATGGGAGCTAGGGCTATATCTGAACCGATTTCGATCAAATTTGGCATACATATTTTCAGGCCTAATTTGGGTGTATATGCAAAATTCCATACAATTCGGGCTGATATTACACGTTTGGTGCACAGTAAAAGGCAAATCGGACGAAGATATATATGGGAGCTATATCTAAATTTTGACCGATTATTTCCAATTTCAATGGGGTTCGTCCTTGGGCCAAACAAAATTTCATTTGGATCGGGCAATAAATGCGACCTGTACTTTGTTTACAAAAATACATGGACAGACGGACAGACGGACGGACGGACGGACGGACATGCATAAATCGACTCAAAATGTGACTCTATGCAGATCATCAAAAGGAACTATGGGTCTATCTCGTTTCCTTCTGCCTGTTACAAACAAATGCACAAAGACATAATACCCTGACCACCTTGTGGTGTAGAGTATAAAAATCGTCAAAATATACCGTTTAAATGAAAACTCTTATATGGGAGCTATACGTAGACGAGGAGCTGCATACGCAATTTAAAACAATTCCTTTGAATAATGTCGCTAATATCATCAAAATACCGAAAAAAGGGAGGTACCGTTATATGTGGGGTATACAAACACGTGGACCTGCATAGTCATAGGTTGAATTTGAAACAATTGCGACAAAAAACATCAAAATACTAGATATCTGAAGGTACAGTTACATGGGGCCTAAACTAAATCGTAGACCTTTACGACCAATTGTCTCCCAGAAAAGGTAGTGCCTATTACGAACTGCAAATACCAAGTTCGGCATAATTCTGTTGAAAAATTTGACTTAGATCATTAAAAACCGAATAAAGGGAAGTACCTTCATATGTGAGTAATACAATCGTGTTGGCCTGTACAGGAAATTTTCTGTCATAGGAGAGAGTATCCATTACGAACTCTTAATACCAAATTTTAAGAAAATTCGGTGAAAACTGAGACTCAAGTCATAAACATACGGAATATCTGGAGGTACAGTTATTTGGGAAACCAAACCAATATTGACAGTCCTATGCAAAGATGTTTCTTACATGATGGGAACATATGCTGCCAAATTACCACACAAAAACTTTAAATCTGTCGGCGATTTCGTTACATCCGCATAGAATTTTATGCTGATCAAAAATATATATTTTGTGGTATCTATATTTATATTTCGAAGTGTTACAAACGGAATAAGAAACCTAATATGCCCTCCATACTATGGTGGAGGAATAAAAAAGCAGAGTCCAATGAAATCAAGATGAGAGTGAAAGTTTGGCCCTTTGACAGCTTTAAACAATGTCTTCTGGGTATCTTAGAACATGTCGTACCAAGTTGTTATAATTTGTGTCGCAACTAGAACGCAATTTTTAAATTATAAATAAAACATAAAAATTATTCTCTCAAACCGAGGTCTTCAAGAACGCCCAAAGAAAAAATCTAAAAGTGTTAAATCGTACGATGTAGGCGGCCAGTTCTGGTCTCATGTTATTATCATTTTGGTTTATGGTATTATCATTAATGTATGTTCAGCATAATACAAATATTTTTATTACTCTTTTTTACAGGTAAACCTGGCATTGTATGTTCGAAACAGCGCGAATATCTATAAACCATTCGTAATTAATGCAACAATTAACGTTTGCCAGCTCTTTGCCAAGAGTACGCAGGGTGCTTATGGAAAAATTATAAAAACAATTTTCAGCAGATTCACCAACATAAATCATTCTTGCCCCTTTTCGGTAAGTAGCTAATGATAACAAAAACTACCAAATATCGGGTAGTACCGTTATATGGGGATATACGAAGTTGTTGACCTATTACCATAAACATATATATATATTTTCATTACAGGGTCATATCTTCGTTAGAAACGCATATTGGGACTCTTCACTGTTGCCGGCGCTACCACAGAATTCATATAAAGCTGTTTTCACCTTCTACGAAGGTTATCCATTGAAAAATTATGGCTTTGTAGAATATTTTGCTGAATATATAGAAAAAAGGACTAAGTCCTGAATTCAGTCGGATGTGCCGAACAAATATTAATAAAAAATTTAATCGAGCAATGTTGTATATCTAAGATATATCTAAATCTGAACCAATATCCACCAATATTGTCAGACATACCTCTGGATTGAACTTGACAATGTGTGCTAAAATTCATTTGATATGAAATCTATATCCAAACTTGATCCGATTATCTCCAATTTAATTTTATAGGGCTCGTCCTTGGATCAGACAATAAATGCGACCTGTACTTTATTTACAAAAATACGATAAAAAAAACTGCAACAAAGTTAAACGGCATAATTTTTAAATTTTTGTTATAAAAAAATGTCGGAAATAGCATCAAATTTTACAATAACTTTAGATTTGTTCGAATTATGGCCCTTAAAGGCCAATAAAACCGTCACATGCTGCCCGAATGTTGCTCTGCGGTATTTTTGGCCAGTTCCGGCGAAGCGCTTGCTTGAGGTGATCGACACTTTGGTATTTTTTAGTGCCAACCTTGCTTTCCAAAATACCGCAGACACAATAGTCCAACGGATTGGTATCCGGAGATTTTGGTGGCCATTAAGCGCTGGAAATGGAGCGATGAATCTCATTTTGTAACCATTTTTGAGTGGCGCGTGCTGAGTGCGATCCTTTTGGAATGCGCAAGGTCTTCGGCCAAAATGTTTGTGTGCACAAGGCTTTAATACATATTCGACATTTATTCTGCGGCCATGGTCGATTAATAAGAGCGAAGAGCGACCATCGACTGTTACGGCGGTCCACACCATCACAATGACCGGCGCTTGAGTTGTGGAGGCCAACGAAGGTGCAAATTTTCAGATGACTTCTTTGGCAAGTAAGCACTATAATTTTGTTTATTTACAAACTGCTGGACAACGAATGTTCACTCATCGGAGAAAACTAAATTCGGGAGTTCACCACTTTCGGCCAAGCGAATCAACTCTTTAGCTCTTTTGTGTCTATTTTATTTCTGTTGCGGTGTAAGTTCTTGCACTTTTTGGAATTTCAATGGCTTTACCCCGAGCTCATTTTTCAATATTTGCGAATGGAATATTGCGATATGCCCAGCTCACGATTACAAATGACAGCAGTCTGAAGTTGGTTGCAATTTTCATCTCACCCTGTTATTTAAATCTGATTTGGCTCAAAAGTTCATAATGACCCGAAATATCGGTTTCATATACGGATCATCATATTTCGACGGGCTATGTCGATCTCGCTACGTATATCTATCCGTCTATTCACGTCTCAATTACGGCCCGATTATTATTTGTTTTCCTGATTTTAAGTGGCTTACTATATCGCAATTATAGACAAATCGGAGCAAAACTTTGGAACAGGTAAGAGTTTAGGTCAAATAAGGAGATCAAAAATTTTGCACAATAACTTATATTTACCGGTTGAAATCGTACGAAGAAACGAAACAATAATATGCTCCTTAATTAAAAACAAGTAAAAAAACATTAAGTTCGGCCGGGCCAAACTTTTAATACCCTCCACCTTAGGGTAAAAGAAACATTAGAAGAAATGTGGCAAGAACCATTAAAATGCCGATTATGGGGAGGTACCGTTATATGGGGGCTATACCAAAACGTGGACCTATAATTACAATGTTTCGCCACCGGAGCTGGAACCCATTATGACCCACAAATACCAATTTTTAGACAAATCAGGGAAAAAATGTGGCAATAACCATCAAAATACCGAATATCGGGAGGTACCGTTATATGGGGGCTATATCAAATCATGGACCCATGCTTGCAATGTTTCGCCACCGAAGCTGGAACCAATTATGACCAACAAATACCAATTTTCGAACAAATCCCTGAAAAAATGTGGCAAAAATCATCAGATTACCGAATATCGGGAGGTACCGTTATATGGGGGCTATACCAAAACGTGGACCTATAATTACAATGTTTCGCCACCGGAGTTGGAACCCATTATGACCCACAAATACCGATTTTCAGACAAATCCGTGAAAAAATGTGGTAAAAAAACTAAAATACTAAATATCGGGAGGTACCTTTATATTGGGGCTATACCACAACGTGGACCTATATATGCAATGTTTTGCCACACGCTCAGGGACCCGCTATGACCTACAAATACCAATTTTAAGACAAATCCGTGAAAAAATGTGGCATAAATCATCAAAATACCGAATATCGGGAGGTACCGTTATATGGGGACTATAGCAGAACGTGGACCGATATATCTCATTTTCAATACCAACCATCCTAGACACAATGCAAATACCTCTGCTAAATTTTGGAGCTCTACGTCAAATAATGTGGGCTGTATCGTGACTTCAACAGACAGACGGACATCGTTAAATCGACTTAGAATTTTATGCTGATTATGAATATATATACTTTATGGGGTCTAAAACGAATACTTAGGGATGTTACAAACGGAATGACAAAGTTAATATACCCTCCTTTCCAAGGTGGAGGGTATAACAAGTAAGCAAAGGCTAAAGTCGTGCGGGGCCGACCATGTGATACCCTACAACACTACAATATATTAGAAGCCCCCTTATGTCTAAATCCAAAATGTCCTTATGTCCAATTTTAAAATTATATCACATAGCACTGTCCATATATTACCTTAGCATTTTGCCCACTTCATCGTGCTGTTAGTTGTTGTGGTCTACTTTACAGCTAAATATTATCCAATGGTCATCCAAAATGCTAGACTTCTTCCATGTCTCTCTTCTCAGGAGTGTTTATTGGCTTCAATTGTTTGATCAGGAAATTTTTTCTATTTTTGGGTTATTTGAACCCTTAAATATTTTACGATCAGCTCCAAAAGTAAGAGTCCTCTATGCATGTGTACTATATTTGGCTATATTCGTGTACTTCGGATATCACCTGTAAGTAATGTTGGTATTTTTTCACACAAAAATAGTGGTCCATTCCACCCGCCGTCCTAAACTCTAACTTCATGCGAGATTTTGGGCCCTTTGGTTTCTATTTGTGACCTTTATAACGGCTGGAAAACCAGGAACATTTTTAGTTGTTGGTCCATTTCAACCCCTAAATATATTTCGGGCATCTTTGAAAACAATAAGCCTTGCCCTATTGTGAAATTTTTCGTGAGAATGGGACGATAATTGCAATCTGTATATAACAGCCTCAACCTGTGTTGTATCGCATGCGATAAAAAATATGAAAAAATAAAAAATGTCACAAAACACTACAAAATCTATGTTAAAATCATTATTGGCATATTTTTCTGCAATTTTTTTAGATTTTATACTTTTATGTCGGTCCAGCCATACTTGTGATATAAGCATTCTAAATAACATCCCCTTCCTTTGTATATGCATATGGTATATATTCATCATCTACGTAACGGTCGGAATTGACCTCTTCATCTATTTGTGATTTCGCCGGGATTAAAAATATTGTGACCTATTTCACCCACTAAATATTACCCGATGACCATCAAAATTGGAAGTTCCGATTTGATTGGTCTATAATTGCGACCTGTAGAGCAACTGCAAAATCAGGATTTTTTTCAGTTTTTGGTCCATTTCAACCCCTAAATATTATGCGATCATCTCCAAAAGAAATAGGGTTCTATTCTGACCCTAGCCCCACCTCCATTCTAAATTTTGTGAAGATCGGGCCATAATTGCGACCTGTAGAGTGATTACAAATTAACATGGACAGACGGACAGATGGACGGACGGACATACATAGCTAGATCGACTCAGCTTGGCGAGATAGGAAAATCCATATATACTTTCCTATGTGGGAAACCAATATTTCGTGGTGTTACATAATTTTTGGCCCAATCAAACTTATAATACCCCCAACACATAGTGTTGTAGGGTATAATTATTATTAATTATTTTCAAAAAAAAAAAAATGCCAACTTTGAGTAAACATGGGAACCATTTTTAGAATTCACTCTGGAGTTTCCTACATTAAAAGAACATTAAAAATAATTTTCCACTTGAACGGACATTTCAATTAACTAAAAAAACTTGATTCAATTTTAATTATTATACATATTTTCGGTAAATAAACAATTCGACAATATTATTGAATTATTTTAGAATGCAGCAGAGTTTCCGATGATCAATAGAATTACACGGTTGCAACAATGATATTGCGTTTTATTTTTCTGTTGAGCGTTTGTGCGACAGTAAGTCTTACTCTGATCGATGAAATAAAACAATCTGTCTTGGGTTCTGTTTATTTTAGATAATCTTTGGCGAAACTATTCTTAAATCTACGAAAATTGTGTGTGAAACACATCCGAACTATATACACAATCACACATGTGCCCTGAAGCCGATTAATCGCTATAGAACCTATATTCAAATGGACTGTTGGATAAAGAAAGAATTGACAAATACATCGGTAAGTGGGTTTAATTTGGTCATGCGTAAATCTGGTGATTATCAGGAAATAGTCAATATAGTCCAAATCTGCCACGTTGTAATATTTATATCAGACGTCAGGTACGAAATAGAAAATATTGACCTACTTACTCGGTACCCTCACAAAAATGGGTCAACATTTTAATAATCATAACGAATATCAAGTATGGGGCTTTCATTAGTTCTTATTCGGGAAGCTATAATAGTAAAGACCAAAGAAAGAAAATTAATCAAAAACAAGTTAAAAAGCAGTAAGTTCGGCCGGGCCGAACTTTGAATACCCTCCACCATTTGGAACGAATTTAGAAATTAAAAAAAATAAAATCCTTAAAAAATTCTGTTGAATTTTAAAAATACCGAATATTGCCGTTATATTGGGGTCTATACGACGTGGACCTACATAGGCATTGTTTGCCATTAGCCATTACCATATTCAAATTCGAAACTTGAAATAAACGGTGAATAATGTAGCTTAAATCATCAAAATATCGTATATAGGGAGGTACCATTATATCGGAGCTGTGCGTAGACCTGGACCTGCATAGACATTTTTCTGTCACAGACTGTAGTTCAAATTACGAACTCTAAATACGTAATTTGAAACAATTCCGGTGAATAATGGCGCTAAAATCATCAGAATACCGAATTTTGGGAGGTACCGTTATATGGGGGCTATACGAAGACCTGGACCTGCATAGACATTTTTCTGTCACAGACTGTAGTTCCCATTACGAACTCTAAATACGTAATTTGAAACAATTCCGGTGAACAATGGCGCTAAAATCATCAAAATACCGAATTTTGGGAGGTACCGTTATAAGGGGGCTATACGAAGACGTGGGCCTGCACAGACAATTTTCTGTCATAGGCTGTAGCATTCATTGCGAATCTCAAATACCAAATTTGAAACAATTCCGATGAATAATGTCGCTAAAATCATCAAAATACCGAATATCGGGAGGTACCGTTATATGGGGGCTATATGAAAACGAGGACCTACATGGCCCATTTACGAACTTAACTTGCCTACTTGAAAAATAAACACGTGTGCAAAATTTTAGCCTTCTATCTCAATTCTTTCGAAAGATAGCGTGGTTACAACAGATAGACGGACAGACAGACAGAAAGACGGACGTGGCTAAATCGACTTAGAATTTTACGCTGATCAAGAATATATATACTTTGTTGGGTCTGACATGAGTATTTCGAGGAGTTACAAACGGAATGACAAAGTTAATATACCCTCCATAGTATGGTGGAGGGTATAAAAAATGTGCAAACAAGTTAAAAGGAACCAGTCGGTTTTGTCGACAGATGTAAACCTCCAGTCTTGAGTTATGATCATTCACACGGGTTGACCCATTATGGGGGAGGTTCCGAAGCAGTTGGCCAATATTGTCCAATTCGTATCTGACCTAAGTCTATATTAAGTCATATTTGGACTATATCGTCTTCTTCCTATACTTTATATGAGATGTCTGTATATTTTTGAAAAATTTAGAAATATGCGTAAGGTACCAGATACAGCGGACCAAAATATTCCACTTCTTCTAATGCTGATAAAAATATTGGTGTGTGAAAAATGTAAAGGAAATTGAACATTTATATTCAATTTTATGAGAAATCATAAATTCAGATAAATTACATATTCATATCAGATTTCTGGCTAAGAGAAATATTTGCTATAGCAAGTTTTATAGAATCGCCGATTTGTTTCGCATGTTATGATAGATATAAGAATTGGACATTGTGGGTGAGATACTAGAAGGGGTTGGCAGATATCTATCATCTTCATAACAGATGTTTGGATGTGTGAAGTTTGAATAAATTTGGATGCTTATTTCGTCTTTTATAAGCGTTTTTTTTTTTCAAAATTTTTAACCCTTTATGGGGAAGTACCAGAAGGAGTGCGTAGATATATCCCATTTTTATGGTCGTTTCGGTTATTCAAAATATATATTGCATAGACAGAGAAAGGATAATCCTATTTTGCTCCAACTTTGCGAATCCTAGAATTTGCTTCAGTGCTAGGTCAGGTGTGAAAATGGAAAATATCGTTCGACTCCATCAAGTACCTCCCCCACAAAGGATCAAAATTCTGAATAATTACAACACTTGTAAAATGTCATACAAGCGTCCGATTGTCTTCAAATTTCCCACATCCCAATATTTATATTAACCCAAGGTCTGATGTTAAGATAGACAATATCAGTCCATTCCTTCCTTTTCAAAAAATATATTTTTTGCACAGAAAGAGAAAGGATAATCCGATTTTGCTCCAACTTTGTAAATCCTAATATTTGCTTCAGTGCTAGATCCGGTGCGAAAATGGACAATATCGGTCCTCTCCTTCTTGTACCTCCCCCACAAAGGGTCAACATTTTGAATAATTACAACTCTTATAAAATGTGATGTAAGAGTCCGATTGTCTTCAAATTTCACACATCCCAATATTTATATTAACCCAAGATCTGGTGTTAAGATGGAATATATCGGTACACTCCTTCCGGTACCTCCCCCACAAATGACCGAAATTTTCAAAAAAAATATATTTTCGGCACAGAAGGTGAGACGATCATCGGAATTTGCTCCAACTTTGCAAATCCTAACATTTGCGTCAGTGCTAGGTCAGGTGTGAAAATGAACAATATCGGTCCACTCCTTCTGGTACCTCCCCCCCAATGGGTCAAAATTTTAAATAATTACAACTCTCATAAAATGTGATGTAAGAGTCCGATTGTCTTCAAATTTCACAGATCCCAAGATTTGTACTTACCCAAGGTAAGATGGACTATATCGGTCCACCCCTTCTTGTACCTCCCCCACAAATGGTCGAAATTTTCAAAAAATAAAATACATATTTTTTGCACAGAAAGAGAAACGATAATCTGATTTTGTTCCAACTTTGCAAATCCTAATATTTGCTTTAGGGCTAGATCCGGTGCGAAAATGGACAATATCGGTCCACTCCTTCTGGTACCTTCCCCACAAATAATTTCAAATAATTACAACTTTCATAAAATGTGATGTACGATTCCGATTGTCTTTAAATTTCACACATCCCAACATTTATATTAACCCAAGATCTTGTGTTAAGATGGAATATATTGGTCCACTCCTTCTGGTACCTCCCCCACAAATGGTCGAAATTTTCAAAAAGTACATGTTTTTGCACAGAAAAAAACGATAATCCGATTTTGCTCCAACTTTGCATGTCATAATATTTGCGTCAGTGCTAGGTCTGGTGCGAAATTTGACAATATCTTCTGGTACCTCGTTCACAAACGCTCAAAATTTTGAATATCCATGAAGTTAAAAAAAGCGAAATCAACATCCGATTCCATTCCAGACATGGTACAGGGTTGCCCATATTCGACGGACCCATCTGGCAACGCTTAATGACATACCGCGTTTGAAGCGTCAGTCCAAGCAGATTTCTACCATGAACCAATACACGCCAAGCGAGCGCTCTGAAATAGTTGAAATTTACATTCAACAGAAGAAGTCAATTGTGAAAACTCAACGTGCTTTTAAAACATTAAAAAATGTGAGAAGTGCGCCTTCTAAGAACACCATTAAGCGTTTATACGAAAAATTTTCGACTGGTAAGGCTCTTTCTAATCCGAAGAGGCCATATAAAAGTCGATCAAGGCGATCGGCCGAGAATATCGCTGCCGTACGAGCCAGTGTTGAGAGGCCCCCAAGAACATCCCAAAAACGCCGTTCTCAGCAGTTGGGCATGGCTCGGTCCACTTTACAACGGATTATTCGCATTGATTTGCATTTGTTCCCGTACAAAATTCAATTGACGCAAAGAATGTTGCCTGCGGACAAGCCTCGTCGATTGGAATGGGTCCAAAGGTCCGTCGAATATGTGCAACCATGTACATCTAAAATATTTCCATCAACACGCGATCTGTTATAAAGATGGTAAATATCGGACCATTTCCACATAGCGTTCAAATTTTGAAAAACAAAACGCTCAAAGAAGGCGGAATAGGAATCCATCTCTCTTCAAATTTCACACATACAAACATTTTTGCTAACACAAGATCTGTTGTGAAGATGCTATATATCTGCAAACCCCTTATGGTACCTCACCCACAAAGGGTAACAATTTTCAATACTTTTAGCTGTCATAACTTTCGAAACAAGTCAGCGATTCTTTACAACTTGCTATATCTAAATATTTCTTTCAACCAGAATCCTGAGATGAATATGGAATTTAAGATTTCCCATAAATTGGATAGAAATGTTCGATTTTCTTATATATTCATAATAATATTAGTATCATATTTATTTAGGTGCGATATGAAATGGACAATATTGACCCATTCTTTGTTTTGCTGGGGGTATTTATCTGTCGGCAAAACCGACCGATACTTTTTTACTTGTTTTTTTTTTTTAATTTCGACCTTTTTGGGGAAGTACTTGTCCATCTCCAAACTTAATCGATAATATTATTCGATAATATTATTACGATGTAGCAAGTTTGGACCAAATCGGATATTGCCTTCGTGAGTCTTCGTGCGCACCAGCCAGCCAGACAGACGGGCCGACGGACATCGCTAGATCGACTCCGAATGTCTTGAAACGGATATGGTGCAAAGAAACCTAGGATCTAAAACCGTTATTTCACGTTTTGGCCGTATCATATGACATATACCCCTTCTAGCCATATGGTATAAGTATATATATATAAAAATGTGTAAAAAAGATGTACTTAAACGGCTGAGTGTATAGACAAGTTTATACAAATAATGCTGACAAATACTAATAATTTGTATGAGATTTAAAAGAAGTCCGTATTTGTACCTGCTGTAAGACTGATACTAATAATAACATGTGCCAAGTTTTAACTATATCAGGTAATTCCAATACGATTTGTTATATTCTGAACTTTTATTGGGTTATGGCAGGGGTGCTCAAAACCGTGTTCTAGAACATGAGAGAAGTCACACACATCCTTATTCTCAGTGAATCAGTCGCTGTTGAGATGTCAACAAAGCAACATGTTAGCGGATGGTGTGCGCATTATTTTCATGTATGCACTGCACGAAATAAATATGTAAATATGTGGGGGAAATATTTTATGATTAGTAATGCATATGACCAAGCACAATGTTTGTTTTGCTTTTAAACAATAAAAAATAAATTAGAGCGTGACATTAAAAATCATTTTATTAAATTTCATAGAGAGATTTCCGAGTTAAGAGAAGAGGAAAAAAGAAATTTGTTTGTACAAAAAAAGAATAGTTTTGTACAACAAATAAAAAACTGGCTATATAATTTAGATAAAGATGAAAATAAGACCAGTAAGAAACAATTAAAACAAGAAATTTCAAGAAATATATGTCTTGACATTATTAGGCAGGGAAGGACGTTTACTGATGGCCCGTATATAAAAAAAATTCTCATGAACACCATGAACAGTCTTACTCGTGACCTAAAATTTACACAATCTTTGCCTTTATCCCGTCAGAGTGTTGCCCGCAACTGCCTCCTGTTAGGATCAATTATTGAAAAACAGTTAATAGACAAATTAAAAAGTTGCGTATATTTTTCATTTGCGATGGACGAAAGCGTCGACATAAATGACATAAGCCAGTTAGTTATTTGTATTCGATGCATAGACAATGACTATAAAACATTTGAAGCAATGTTTACTCTAATTCCGTTACATTCCAATGTAACTGGAAAGGTACTTTTTGATGTCGTAAAGGAAAAACTTCTTTCAATTGTCGACTCTAATAAATTGGCTGGTGTTTGCACTGACGGTGCGAATGTAATGTGTGGAAAAAAGATTGATTTATTGGCTAATTAAACAAGTATGATTTTCAATTTGAAAACTTTCACTGCATAATCCATCATGTAGCCCTAGCATCAAAATTTATGACCAACCTTCCACCAATGAAAAAGGCGGATCAAATTATTAAAAAGATTAGAGGGGGACATCACTCTTTAACACACCGAAAACTAGTAAAATTCTTGAAAGATAAATCGGCGCCATATCATGATTTAATTATGTTCAGTGAGGTACGGTGGTTAAGTCGAGGCGATTGTTTAAACCGATTATTTGCTTTAAAGAATGAAATAATGGAGTTCTTAGAATTGGAAAAAATGGAAGAGTACAACATAATAAAAGATAAAAATTTCATAACTGACTTGGCATTTTTGGCAGACATATCATGCATTCTGAATGAATTAAACAAAAAACTGCCAGGAAAAGGCTCCACTTTAAATAATTTGTGGAAGTTAGTTGTTGACTTTAAAAATAAGTTTAATTTTTTAAAGGAAGATTTAAAATCAGATATCTTCACAAATTTTACGAGAACTGCACAAATTCAAAGCCAAGACTATTGCTTAAAAAAACAAGAACATATATCAATCATAGAAGAACTTGCTAATAACATGCAACAAAGATTCAACGATTTCAAACTAATTCAACCAATGCTGGACATGTACGAAAATCCATTTACATGTGATGTATCTCAATATCCGCTACAATATCAAACGAAATTGATAATACTACGTAGCGAAATGGAGGCCCCACAAGAAATCGAACTTGATGAGTTTTGGAAAAGCATCGACAAAAATGATTATCCTTATCTAAAAGATATATCATATAAATGTGCATCATATTTTGCCTCAACTTATATTTGCGAACAAATATTTTCTGACCTAAAGTATATTTGCTCTAAATATAGAAACAAATTAGTCTCCACACAGCTGAGGAGCATTTTATTAATAAGAAATGCTGGCATTTCCTTTTAAAGCAACAGTCTTAATTTGTGAAAATTATACATTGTATGATTAGATATGATCTTCCAAAACTTACAAGCTTTATATATTTCCTGTATGGAATGTAAATAATTGCAATATTTTAAAATTTCTTCATAAAATTAACTGTTATTCAAACACTCAGCACACAGTTTACGTTTTATTTATTCCAAGTACTAGAAATTTTGAATTCAAGACGACATTGCTAAATAATACATACATTTTTTGCCTTATGTATAAATATATATTCAATGACAAGTGGTTTTCTCCACAAATATTTTACTTAATTGATGAATTTTATCTTTTATTTCGTATTCCTATATTTTTAACTAAAAAATACTGCATGTTTTTTTTATCAAATTTTAGTTATTTCATACCATTTTGTTTAAAACGCACTTTATATTTTAATATTATTAGCTTTTATTTTGGTCTTTGAAACTTATTTGAGCTTCCACTGAATTATTTAATTTTTTATTTGAGATATAATTAAATTTAACGAAATATTTCCTCACATCTTTTTTGCAGATGAATAAAAGATTTTTCTTGCAAAATTAAAAGATCGTGACATGTATCGAATTCAATTTTTTTCTCTTGCAAAAACATACAAAAACTGCAACCCATAAACTCGAATCACTATTGACTGCTATCTATAAAATTTCTCTTGAATTAACACACTTTGTTTTTTTGTGTAATTTTTTTTTTTTTTTTCATTTTACCGTCAGACCATGTATATCTTGCCTGCCATTTCTTACAGTGCATATTCTGTTACTCTCACGCACACAATGAGAATCAGATACTCTCTTCGAGAGAAATCAAATGGCTATGAGACGAACATGGCTACATCGACCACAAATAACCTGAAACGAATCTCATGCAATGAGGCCATTATTTCCATAGGACACATTTCGCTCTAAAGCTACAAGGCTGCGGGCATAGAAATGACAATAAATATTCAAATTTTCTACATATTTTATATTTTTCCATTTTCAAGGTAAACTTTGCCGTATACACTCGAAACAGCGCAAACATCTACAAACCGTTTCTAATTAACGCAACCATTAATGTTTGTCAGCTCTATGCTAAGAATATGCAGGGTCCATATGGAAAGATTTTAAAAACTATATTTACTAGATTTACGAATATTAATCACTCCTGTCCCTATTCGGTAAGTTCATATATATATAGATCTACACATGATAGAATTAAAAAGGTAATCTTATGCAACATTTATTCAATGTTATGCCTCTGACAACTCATTTGCAAAGTGTAAACTGCTTTAATATACCTAATTTGACAGAAAATGCAAAGTTGCATATGATATTTGAAATGCTTTTACCTTCTTAATTCTACAGAAGAACTTATTCTCTCCAAATTTCTAGGAAATGGATTCGGAAATTATTATTTAATTGAAAATATGAAGAACATTTTTGTCCGTGAATTCTAGTCATTCCATTATTTTTTTTTTCGTTACAGGGCAACATTGTCGTCAAAAATGCCTATTGGGATACTTCGCTTTTGCCGGTGGCTTTACCCCCAAATTCATATAAAATTGTTTTAACATTTTATGAAGATTATCCAAAAACAAATTATGGTTTTGTGGCATACTATATTGAATATATAGATATAAAAGCTAAGCCCCGTAAAGGATAAAGGAAAAGTGGAGGAAATTCTCTGCTGAAAGAAAGCAAATCTCATAGAAATATAAATGTTTACATAAAGAAATATACATATTAAACCTAAACGTAGATTTTTCCTCTTATTTTAGAAAATATTTATTTATTTATTTTTTTTTTTTTTGCAAAATCCAAGTGAGGAAAATTAGAACACATTACGTATATAATCAATAATTTCGTGCATTATTATGTTTATACGAAAAAGGAATATTTATTGAGAAAAGCAGTGATCATAATTATATTATTATGAAATCTTATCATGCTATTATTCATACAAAGAGAAACGAAATAGTAATCGAACTTGGCTAAAATTACAAAAAGCTGCAATGTATAGATTAACATATGTTGTTCGATAAGTGAGAGCGAATGAAGAGAGCAATTTTGAAATTTGATTTACTGAGACTATTCTTATTCGGAAAATTTTCTCATCAAATTTTTTCATCAACTGAAGCCGGAAGAAAGCAGCAACATCAGGAGAAATGGTTTGAAAAGTAAAGAAGTCACAGTGCCCGAAAAATGACTCGTGAGCTAAACATATCGCAATATTCCATTCGGCAAATATTGAAAAATGGGCTCGGGGTAAAGCATTTGAAATTACAAAAAGTGCAAGAACTTACACCGCAACAGAAAGAAAATACACTCAAAAGAACTAAAGAGTTGCTTCACTTGGCCGAAAGTGGTGAACTGCCGAATTTGGTTTTCTCCGATGAGAAAACATTCGTTGTCCATCAGTTTGTAAACAAACTTACCTTCTGTTAGCCACCAGAACTCAAGCGCCGGCCATGGTGATGGTATGGGCCGCCATAACAGCAGATGGTCGCTCTCCGCTCGTATTAATCGACCGTGGCATCAGAATAAATGCCGAATATTATCGCGAAAATATTCTGGAGGGTGTATTAAAGTCTTGGGCACGCAAACATTTTGGCCGCAGACCTTGGACATTCCAACAGGATTCAGCACCATAGCACTCAGCACGCGCCACCAGCGCACAATGGCCACCAAATTCTCTGGATACCAATCCGTTGGACTATTGTGTCTGAAGTATTTTTGAAAGCAAGGTTGGCACTAACAAACACCAAAGTGTCGATTACCTCAAGCAAGCGCTTCGCCGGGAATGGGCCAAAATACGGCAGAGCAACATTCGGGCAGCGTGTGACGGTTTCTTTGGCCGTTTGAAGGCCATAATTCGTGCCAAAGGTGACCAATTCGAACAAATCTAAAATTTGATGATATTTCCGACATTTTTTGCTTTAAAAAAAATGTAAAAATGATTTCGTTTTACTTTGTTGCAGTTTTTTTTATCTCACCCTGTAGATATTTGTTAAGCTTAACTCTACCAAATATGCCTAGTGGTGGAGGGTATCATATGGTTGGCCCCTTCCTTGTTTTTATACCCTCCACCATACTATGGAGGGTATATTAACTTTGTCATTCCGTTTGTAACTCCTCGAAATACTCATGTCAGACCCAACAAAGTATATATATTCTTGATCAGTGTAAAATTCTAAGTCGATTTAGCGATGTCCGTCTGTCTGTCTGTTGTAATCACGCTATCTTTGGAATGAATTGAGATAGATGGCTAAAATTTTGCACACATGTTTATTTTTCCAGTAGGCAGGTTAAGTTCGTAAATGGGCCATGTAGGTCCACGTTTTCATATAGCCCCCATATAACGGTACCTCCCTATATTCGGTATTTTGATGATTTTAGCGACATTATTCACCGGAATTGTTTCAAATTTGGTATTTAAAGTTCGTAATGGATACTACAGCCTAAGACAGAAAATTGTCTGTGCAGGTCCATTTCTTCGTATAGCCCCCATATAACGGTACCTCCCAATATTCGGTATTTTGATGATTTTAAAGTCATTATCCACCGGAGTTACGTATTTAGAGTTCGTAATGGGAACTACAGTCTGTGACAGAAAATTGTCTGTGCAGGTCCAGGTCTTCGTGTAGGCCCCATATATCAGTACCTCCCTATATTCGGTATTTTGACGATTTTATGTACAATTACCACCGACATTGTGTGAGATGTTGTATTTGAACGGTACCTCCCTATATACAATATTTTGATGATTTTAGCTACATTATTCACCGTTTATTTCAAGTTTCGAATTTAAATATGGTAATGGCTTATGACAAACAATGCCTATGTAAGTCCACGTCGTATAGTCCCCAATATAACGGCAATATTCGGTATTTTTAAATTTTTTTAAAGAATTTTGTTTTTTAACTTTCCAAACTCGTTCCAAATGGTGGAGGGTATTCAAAGTTCCGTTCGGCCGAACTTACTACTTTTCAACGTGTTATACCCTCCACCTTGGAAAGGAGGGTATATTTACTTTGTCATTCCGTTTGTAACATCCTTAAATATTCGTCGTAGACCCCATAAAGTATATATATACTCAATAATCAGCACAAAATTCTAAGTCGATTTAACGATGTCCGTCTGTCCGTCTGTCTCTCTGTCCGTCTGTCTGTCTGTTGAAATCTCGATACAGCCCACATTATTTGACGTAGAGCGCCTAGGATGTCTAGGATGGTTAATATTGAAAATGAGATATGTCGGTCCACTTTCTGGTATAGTCCCCATATAACGGTACCTCCCGATATTCGGTATTTTGATGATTTATGCCACATTTTTTGACGGATTTGTCTGAAAATTGGTATTTGTAGGTTATAACGGGTCCCTGAGCGTGTGGCAAAACATTGCATGTATAGGTCCACGTTGTGGTATAGCCCCCATATAAAGGTACCCCCGATATTCGGTATTTTATGTTTTTTTTTTTTGCCACATTTTTCACGGATTTGTCTGAAAATTGGTATTTGTTGGTCATAATGGTTCCAGCTCCCGTGGCGGAACATTGCATGTATGGGTCCATGATTTGGTTTAGCCCCCATATAACGGTGCCTCCCGATATTCGGTAATGTGATGATTTTTGCAGCCTTTTTTCACGGATTTGTCTGAAAATTGGTATTTGTGGGTCACAATGGGTCCTAGTTCGTGTGGCGAAACATTGTAATTATAGGTCCACGTTTTGGTATAGCCCCCATATAACGGTACCTCCCGATATTCGGTAATGTGATGATTTTTGCAGCCTTTTTTCACGGATTTGTCTGAAAATTGGTATTTATGGGTCACAATGGGTCCTAGTTCGTGTGGCGAAACATTGTAATTATAGGTCCACGTTTTGGTATAGCCTCCATATAACGGTACCTCCCGATATTCGGCATTTTAATGGTTTTTGCCACATTTCTTCTAATGTTTCTTTTACCCTAAGGTGGAGGGTATTAAAAGTTTGGCCCGGCCGAACTTAATGTTTTTTTTTTACTTGTTTTTTTATTTAAATTGAGAGCTTGGTTCTAGCAAAGAATAATCTTTGGCCTATATTGACCATTAATAAAATATATAATTTTTTATATCCCAATTTTAATTTCATTAATGGACCATTTAAAATTGTTGACATAGATTTATATATTAATTTGTAATGAACCCGCAAATGGAAATCAAAAATGTAATCTCTACCATACGCTTTTTTTTATTAATTAAATGCAATAAAAATTCTTGTGAAAAAAATAATTGAACTTGATGGAGAAAAATACAAGGTTATCTACATTCAATTTTAGTTGTTTAATCTAAGATAAGGATCCAACTTTGAGGCTCTCATTTAATTCGATTCCTTTTGGAATTTTCTCAATTCCTTTTGTATGGCCTCAATGAGTGGTGCGGCGGATAGATCCTGAACGTGGCGTGTGGATGAAATTTGAGGCTGGATTTCGGCTGGACGATGAAAGGGGCCGGCACTCATGGGTCTTACCATGGGCGAGTGAGAACCATAGATGCTGCCACCATCCCAGGCGCCCACAGTGGGAGAGGGGGGTTGTGTTGAGTGATTGGATTTGGTGGTTTTTAAGGGTTGAGCTGTTGACGGGCGATTATCGCCAGTTTGGGTTTTCAGATTCGCACTGGAAAAGATGGAAGAATATAACAAAAATATAACTATTTATGAAAATTGTTCGTATGCTTACTTCGAGGCCCCGGCAGATGAGCCACGTAATTCACGTTTGGTTGGCTTGCGATTATTTGTGAAATCACGATTCGGCAGTGGCATGGGTAAATCATCTTGACTGGAATACATTTGTATGGCGCCCTCGAGTAGACCTTCGTAATGGTTGCGCATGGCAGCTGGATCTCGCGATGGACTATAATAATCGAAATTTCTATCGCCATGATCTCCATAGTCTATTGATGGGCGCAGACGTTTACAGGTGATGCCGGGCAGCAGAATAAGAGATGAAAAATTTCATGAGAAGAGGAAATTAGAAGAAGAAGAGATGCTTAGTAACGTTGTCTGCGTTCGTAATTACCATTGTCCAAAATATCATCGGCACTAAGCCGCTTCTTGTGCCTCTCCCAAACAATGGGTCCCACAACACCCGGATCGGGATTATCACTCTGTGAGGCAAAACGCTGTACTTTTTGTGGAGCTTTGGGCGTGGGAAATCCCTCAATGGTGGCTATTCTGGTGGCATCCAGTGGCATCTGATCATGGGACATACGTTTTTTGTGCTGATTCCTAACCGATTTCGCCGAAGTTTGTGGGACATTTTCCACATTGTCATAATAGGTCACAAAGACCGGTTCGAGAACACGATTAAGAGGCTCGGGCAATGTAGTCTTCGGGAAGGCCTTCACCGACTGCATTGACAAGAAAGATCCTATGCTACCTGAATCCGATGATTTCTCCGTTGGCTGCAAGGCCCTTATAATTTCCTTATTTATTGCCTCTGTGGAAGGATGCTGCTGCTGATGGTGGTGATGTTGTCTCTCCAGCTGGTCACCCCTGTCCGTATAAATGGTTTTTTGATGCAGCAGCTTGTTGCGATGATAATTCGTGTGGGGATTAAAGGCCTCATTTGGAGGATCAAAATTAACATAGGTCCTATCCAACTCATCACCAGAGTAATCTCGTTGGCTTTGTACCGGACTCGTTTCAAGAGAACCGACACGATTTTCCGATAGGTAACGCCTCTTGGGTTTGTGTCGTGATTTGTCGCGTTTCTTTTCGGAAATAACTGTTGTATAGATGGCCTCTTCATTGCTTTCTGCCCGATTGTATTTACCCAAATGACGTGCGCGATTGCGTTCAAAAAGTCCATTGGATTTTTCATCCAACATACGCTGTACGTCTGCCGAGGGAGGATTGATGGGACAATAAACCGAGGAGTCAGAAGTGTTATCAGAAGAGGTCACCGAAGCTCTACGTTGACTTTGGTCAGGTGGACCAGGGAAGTGTATGCGTGGTTCTCGTGTGCTACGACCACTTTCGTGTTCAAATGAAAAGTTTTGTATGCCAGCGTCGCGGGATTCACCGGTTCCTGTTGTACGTCCTGTGTCGGGTGCAGTTGCACTTGATGTGGGCCGGCCGGAGTGGGTCTCGGATATAAGTTCATTGCGACTTGTGGTTCTAAGAAATTAATTAAACGGAACTCTCATAATTCGCTTCTCTCTCATTGACTTACTCTCTTATATAGTCCTTACCTATTGATTTGCTCATTTTTATGCCTCACATGTGATCGTCCCATCAAGAGCAGGGCAATGAGCAAGAGGAATAACAACAAAATTGCAATGGAACTCACAATCACCAAAAGCGGATTGTTTTGAATGGAATCAATAAAGCCATGTGTGCCACCGCTGTGAGTTGCCGGCGCCAAGGGCGTGGCTTGAGGTTCACGGAGATAGGCTAAATTTTAAAAAATATTTGAATTTAAATAGTTTTTTATTTCGAAATTTATTCATCAACTTACGTTCGGCTTTCATTATAATCTCTTTGCCCAATACTGTGGATACCTCTGATTCGCTGACTAATTTCATATCATTGGCAGCTGTAACCGCCAATACTGGCCTCCCATTAACAAACACCGAATAAATCAGCTCTGTTTGATTGGTAAGGGGTCGTTCATCTCTGGAATTTATAGAAAATACAAATAAATAATGATTTAATGTTTATATTTTAAATATTAAACTTATCAAATACTATTAATTATTCACAATTAAAAATTTGAAAACTATTCAAAATTCTTAAAAAAGGAGATTTTGGGTTTGATATTGAAGAATATTCATAATATATTTATAATTATGAATATATTTTTATAAAAAATCAATTTAGACCTTGAAAGATATTCCAAAGATGTCCTTGAAAAACATTACCCTCCACCATTTGGGCGAAAAAGAAAATTAAAAAAAAAAAATAAAATCCATTAAAAATTCTGTTAAAATCTTAAAAATACCGAATATCGAATATTATCGCGAAAATATTCTGGAGGGTGTATTAAAGCCTTGGGCACGCAAACATTTTGGCCGCAGACCTTGGACATTCCAACAGGACTCAGCACGCGCCACCCAAGGATGGGTGAGGTTCCTCGCTTTATTTCCAGTGCACAATGGCCACCAAAATCTCCGGATACCAATCCGTTGAACTATTGCCAAAGTGTCGATCACCTCAAGAATGGGAATGGGCCAAAATACCACAGAGCAACATTCGAGCAGAGTGTCACGGTTTCATTGGCCGTTTGAAGAACATAACTCATACCAAAGCACAGTGGTCGACGTCGTATGGGAACAGCGGCCAAAAATACTTTCAGTCCAGATATCAATATGAATCTTTGGTTATGGTACCTTGATGGGATAAAAATAAAAAATGTGACAAAATGGATATGGTCCTTGCATGTTTTGGCATGGTCCCCTTACAACGTATCTCCCGAATAATGGTTATTTGCCCAATTCTTGTCACATTTCTACACCAGATTGTAATGTTATTTGACATTTTACGTTCTAAGGAGTTAAAAAATAATCTTCTTGAAAATTATTTGGAACAGCCCGCCTTCAGGTAGAGTCCCCTAGTCGAAGTCCAAATTTGATTATTTTTTGTAAACAAAATAAAATAACAATTTAATGTAAAATTAAATCAAAGTTAAATTTTGCACAAATAATTTGTTTGACTTAAGGCCCTATTGAAATTGGAGATAATCGGTCAAAATGTTGGTATAGCTCCCATATATATTCATCCAATTTGCCTTACATTGTGCACCAAACTTGTAATATCAGCCCAAATAGTATGGATTATACGTACGACCAGATTGGACCTGAAAATAAGTATGCCAAATTTGATCGAAATCGGTTCAGACATATAGATATAGCTCCCATATGTATTGTTCTTACGATTTGTTATTTTTGTCCTCCGCAGCCGTAATATGCACTCTGTAACAACGATATTTGGGGAAATGTATCAAATATAACTCAGAAATACCCTTTCTAAATTTTATCGAGATCTGTTAATATTTGGATATGGCTCAAATATATATCTTCGTCCGATTTGCCTTTTATTGTGCACCAAACGTGTAATATTAGCCCAAATCAAATTTAGATATAGCTCTCTTATATATCCAATTTCAAGTTAATTGTGCACCAAATGGATAATACAAGCCCGAATTGAAAAGGCGCAAATGCCTAGACAAATTTAGTAGAAATCGATTCAGAGGAGGATATTTCTCCCATATATTAGTTCCTTTGGACTTTTAATTATTACTATAATCATAGTTGGTATGATTTGATTCTGACAAATTCCCCATTAAAACATTTATTTGTTATGTGACGCTCTACTAAATATGCAAAGTGGTGTAGGGTATCATGAAGTCGGCCCCGCCCGACTTTAAGACTTTCTTTACTGGTTATTTTTTGGGTCAGAGCTCAGAAGAAGATGGTTAATAAGATCTGTGTTTGTTGAAACACGAGAATTTTTCGGGTATGATTTAGTCGAAACTTTCGTATATCTTTGTTTCTAGACTCCACGGCATCCTCCTAAAATTATCTAATCGATATAATGACAAATTTATAATGTCGGGTGCATATATTTACTGAACTGTGGGTGGAAGATAGTGCCATGTATATATATTTGTTAACTCTTTAGCAGTTTTCAGTGCAAAGGCCTTAAAATTTTTCGACATTAATATTATACCCTGAAGACAACGCTTGCAAAATTATTGAACACCCCTCAATTACATCCTTATCAATCCCAAACAACAAAAACATATTCTATGTCACTAGCACCATAGAACTTGCAAAATTGCAGCGAAGTCACTTCAGTATATTGACATAATGTACACTTCTGACAAAATCTGAAAGCTAAATTAGCACTTTTAGAATTAGGGCCATTACTAATGGCGTAAAAAAATCACATTGGAAAATTCAGGGGGGAAGACAATTAAAACTTTAACTGAAATCCAATTTTATTTTCAAAATTAAACTTAAAGGCAACTCAGAACACTCACATCTTCTATATTATACACATATACTAAGCACACAAATGACTGCACTAAAAATAAGTCAATACCTTGCTTTTCAATAATAATGCCAAGATTTGTCATTTTAAAATGTATTTAATTTTGTAATCCAGTTCTATTTTGCTCCACTTTTACTCTGATCCCACTGAAAAGAGCAACTAACTACATTTTCTCTTTTCTGATGCTATTTTTGAGGTGGGCCGTTAGAATAAAGCCAAGATTATTATGTTTTCTAAAAAGCTTAACCCCTTAAGATTTCATTCACATTTGACAATAAATATCTGATTTTCATTTTTGGAATTTTGGCCAATGGCAGTGACCACTGTGCAAAGGTGACCAATTCAAACAAATCTAAACTTATTCTAAAATTTGATGCTATTTCCGACATTTTTTGCTTTCACTCAATAAAATTTAAAAAAAAAAATGTAAAAATTATGGCGTTTGACTTTATTGCAGTTCTTTTATCTCACCCTGTATAGTGGAGGGTAAAAAAAAACTTCTCTACAGCCCTTGAAAAAATATGCTTTAAAAATCCTAAAAAACATTCTTAAAGAATCCGCGGTTGTGCTTGAAAAATATTATACAACATACTTGGTTCGAATTCGATAGTCCTTTAAAATATTTCTTAATAAATCCACGATTATGCCACGAGAGTTCTTAAAAAATACTTAAAAATATTCTTTAAAATCCGCTATGCCACGATGGTCCTTGAAAAATATTCTTCAATAACCTTCATAATAAGTCGATAGGCCTTAAAATGATTTCTTAAATAATCCAGGAGTATGCCTCGGTAGTCCTTGAAAAATATTCTTCGAGAGCCCTCGAAAGTCCTAGAAAATAATTCTTAAAAAATCCACTGGCATGTCCCGATAGTCCTTGAAAAATATTGTTCAGAAACCCTTGATTATGATTCTATTGTACTTAAAAATACTTGTAATAAGTCCAGGATTATGCCCGATAATCCTTGAAAAAAATTCATCACGAATCCTTGATTATAATTCGACAGTTTCTTAAAATAATAACAGGATTGTGTTTTGAAAAATATTTGCTAGAATATGAGCACATGGGTCAATGCACTTTTTCTCTTTTATGCCACAACTGTTCATCACACGAACATAATTATGTATCCGTGTATGAACATATTTAATGACCAACCATGTTTCGCTTACGTTTTATCATTGATAATCTCCCCATCGTATATTGCCGACGACACGCCATACATTCCACCATTGTCATCATCGGCATTGTTGCGTTCCACATCATCTGCCGTTAGTTGAGTGATATTGTGAATGACAACACGCACCTGATTATCACGTATGTTTAAAGGGGGTGGCAGAGGTGAAGGTGCGGAAATAGCTGGTCTCTGTTGTGGTTGTAACAAGCGTGTGGCTGGGTGCTGCTGTTGTACAAGAGCTGCTGCCAGCGTTTGTTTTTCCGACTTGGAAACATTGTTTTGTATTAATTCCCATGGCACGGGGGTGACTTGAGCTGCGGCTATATTTGAAGATTCAACTTGCATATCGGATTCGTTATAGGAATAACCGAATGTCACGGATTCGGTAATGTTGTTCTCTTCGGAAGAGGAAATCATTTCGGATTTTCTATTTATCGGATATGCCGGAGATCGAAATCGTACTGTAGATTTTGTATTGTTGGTCATGTCCAATAGTTCGGCATCGTAATCGGGAGGGTCTAAGAAAAATCACATTTATGAGAGTAAATGTTAATTTAAATCAAATTCAAAGTTCATACCTTGAGTGGTGCTGCTACCCACTTCGCTCCTTTGAACCTTCTTGTCATCATCATCGTCTGATTTAAAATGCCTTCGATCACGTCCAGCCGTAATGGAAATGCCTGATATCTGTTGAGCTCCATTTATACCCAAATGTTTGGTTTGTTGCCTGTATGAGAATATCAGACATATAATATTGAAATTGTTGTTATTGTAGAGTTATAATTTATTTTACCTGGTAAATGCCAAACGATATAATCTGGCCAACTTTTCTTCCAACATCGGATTATCTTTCTGTGTATAAAATCCCGACATGACAGTTAGCAACCAATAACGTCTATCGGTGGCGGAGTAATTTAAGGGTGGTGCTCCAGCCCCATTCCATACGCCGTCTATACCCACAGTACCTTCTCCATAGCAATCGAGACATATTGGAATATCAACTTCCTGTAATACATAGAAAAGGTGAGTTAAGCTCCGCTGCCTAGAAAAATATTAGCCTAGCCAAATTTTCAATATCCTTCACCCTAAGACAAAGGTACCCTTTAACCAGTAAAGAATTTTTAAAAGACCATCGCGGTCGACTTTATGATACCCTATACCCTAATACCCTGATGTGCTATTTACATCCAAAATAAATTCAGTTGAATGAGCCAATTCGAACTGATATTACATATTTGGTGCACAATAACCATGAAATCTGATGAAGATGTATATGGAAGCTACATCCAAATCTGAACTGATATTGGTAAAATTAAGCAGAGGTATTTATGATATTTGGTGCCAAATATCATCGTTTTGAGGTCTATATTACCATAACTATAGCTGATAAATATAAAGGGTGAGATGAAAAAACAGACTGCTGTTATTTCTAAGCCACTCGTCCGACAGCTGTTAAAATTATTCCACTGATAGATCATTATATTGTTTACAAGGGTAAAAAAGCATTTTGGTGAGAATTTTCAAGAAAAAACCAGTAAAGAAAGTCTTAAAGTCAGGCGGGCCGACTTTATGATACCCTACACCACTTTGCTAATTAAGTAGAGCTCCACAAACAATTAAAAGTTTTTATGGGAAAATTCAATCATACACGCTATGATTATAATTATAATTTAAAGTTCAAAGGACTAAATATACCGAAGCATTTGTATCTTTTAAATTCGGAATTGTATTGCCCATTTGGTGCACAATTAATTTGAAATCGGATAAAGATATATATGGGATATCCAAATCTGAACCGATCTCGATAAAATTTGGCAAAGATATTTCTGAGCTGTATTTGATAGATTTCCCTGAATATCTTTGTTACGGAGTGCATATTACGGTTGTGGGTAACAAATATAACAAATCGGATGAATAATGTATATGGGAGCTATAGCTATATCTGAACCGATCTTCACCAAATTTGACATACTAGCTTCTAGACTCAATTCGGTCGTAAGTGCCAAATTCCATCCCATTTGGACAAATATTAAACGTTTGGTGCACAATAAATGGTAAATCGGACGAAGTTATATATGGGAGCTATATTCAAATCTGAACCTATCTCGATAAAATTTAACATATGTATTTCTGAGCCGTATTTGATATATTTCCCCAAATATTGTTGTTACAGAGTGCATATTACGGCGGCGGTGGACAAAAATAACAAATCGGATGAACAATATATATGGGAGCTATAGCTATATCTGAACCGATTTCGATCAAATTTGGCATACATATTTTCAGGCCTAATTTGGGTGCATATGCAAAATTCCATAAAATTCGGGCTGATATTACACGTTTGGTGCACAATAAAAGGCAAATCGGACAAAGATATATATGGGAGCTATATCTAAATTTTGACCGATTATCTTCAATAGGGTTCGTCCTTGGACCAAAAAAAAGATCTTTGCAAAATTTCATCTGGATCGGGCAATAAATGCGACCTGTACTTTGTTTACAAAAATACATGGACAGCCGGACGGACGGACACCACCTTGTGGTGTATGGTATAAAAAAGATATTCGTGATGGAATTCAAGCGTGATAGTGTGATTTCTTTATATTTGGCTGGAAAACTACAAGTAGATATCGTTAGATCATTCCATGAGATAAAAAAAAACTGCAACAAAGTCAAACGCAATAATTTTTGCATTTTTTTTTTAATAAATGAAAGCAAAAAATGTCGGAAATAGCATCAAATGTTAGAATAAGTTTAGATTTATTCGAATTGGTCACCTTTGGCACGAATTATGGCCTTAAAATGGCCAACGAAACCGTCACACGCTGCTCGAATGTTGCTCTGCGGTATTTTGGTCCATTCCCGGCGAAGCGCTTGCCTGAGGTGATCGACACTTTGGTTTTTAGTGCCAACCTTGCTTTCCAAAATACTTCAGACACAATAGACCAACGGATTGGTATCCGGAGATTTTGGTGGCCATTGTGCGCTGAAAATGAAGCGAGGAACCTCATTTTGTAACCATTCTTGGGTGGCGCGTGCTGAGTGCGATGGTGCTGAGTGCTGTTGGAATGTACAAGGTCTGCGGCCAAAATGTTTGCGTGCTCTAGGTTTCAATACACCTTCCAGAATATTTTCGCGATAATATTCGGTATTTATTCTGATGCCACGGTCATTTAATAAGAGCGGAGAGCGACCATCGGCTGTTATGGCGGCCCACACCATCACCATGGCCGACGCTAGAGTTCTGGTGGCCAACCGAAGGTGCACATTTTCAGCTGACCTCTTTGGCAAGTAAACACTATCATTTTGTTTGTTTACAAACTGCTGGAAAGCGAATGTTTTCTAATCGGAGAAAACCAAATTCGGCAGTTCACCACTTTCGGCCAAGCGAAGCGACTCTTTAGCTCTTTTGAGTTTTTTTTTTCTGTTGCGGTGTAAGTTCTTTCACTTGTTGGAATTTCAATAGTTTTACCCCGAGCTCATTTTTCAATATTTGCCGAATGGAATATTGCAATATTTTCAGCTCACGATCCATTATTCAGCCACAGCGAAGCGGGCTTCGATCAAGTCGCTTCCTTACTTTTCGAACCATTTCTGCTGACGTTGCTGTTTTCTTCCGCCCATTTCATTGACGTCGGGCCAAGCTACCAGTACCACGGTAACGAGCGATGGTAGGAGACACAAAAGATTTATTCACATTTAAATGCTGGAGTGCTTTAACGATAGACACTTGTTGTTCTCCAGTCAAATATAAAGAAATCAAACTATCACGCTTGAATTCCATCACGAATAACTTTTTTTCGGCTAAATTCTCACCAAAATGCTTTTGTATGCTGTATGTAATAAGCTGTCACTGGAATAATTTTAACAGCTGTCGGACGAGTGGCTTTGAAATGACAGCAGTCTGAAGTTGGTTGCAGTTTTTTCATCTCACCCTGTACACCTAAAATGCTCGGATTTCGAGGAGTCTTACCCTAAAAATTTCTAAATGTATGTCTTCTTTTCTATCTCTAGTAGTAATTGAAAAACTTATTTTTGTTGCACAGTGTCAACAAAATACCGGAAAACGTGGATCTATATAGACACTGACCCAGGAAGTTGAACCCATTGCAAATTCTAAGTACCGAATTGTAAACAATTTAATTAGAAAAAACCTATTAATGGGAAGCATTGTTATTTGAGGAATGGAGAAAATACACATGTGTTCAAAATTTCTATCTATTTCCTATCCAAAATTTATTCGTCGTTACAACCGACAGACATGCGAACAGCTCTACATAACAACGACAACTTACATTATTACCATCTACATAAACTGTGGCCACCACCGTTTCCGTTTTAACCACAACATCTTTTCCTTTGCTAATGCCGGTGTGAACCTGTTTTAAATAATCCGGAGGACCATCTCCTGAACCCGTCCAAAAGAAATCTTCTAAGTGGACCTCTTCACGTAATTCCGGATAATCATCGCCAAAGTCATCATCATCTGAAAGGAAAGGATAGAATTCAAAAGCAGAAGGCAATTATGTTAATGACAATCAGACATGATAAATGTCGTGTTAATAAACAAAGGCATGTATTTGTTGCTATAGAAATTAAGTTTTTGGTAAAATAGCAAATAAATATGGTTTTTGCTTCGGAGGGGGCATTATATTTCCCCCCTGGTCTCTTCGTGTGTATTAAAGGATAGATATGTAATCGCAATGGCGGGCCTTATTTTTTGAAAGTGTGTCTATTGTTGTTTTGTTGCTAACGTTATGTTTACTTATTTGTTGACTATTGCCAACGTTATGTTACCATATTTGTTTACTTAGTTTGCTTAGATAGTATTTGTATCTGAAAAGTTTGTTTGATCAATGTTGAAGTCCTCCTTTTTTGTAATGAGGTCTTGTTGAAAGAATGTATGCAAAATTGAGAGATTAGCATGAAAAGAAAAAATTATATGAAATTATTATTTAAAAAATTTTAATTATTTAACATTTTTGGGTATAATCCAACGTGTACATGAATCCAAGAATGTTAAACCCAGACGGAGAAATCATATTTGACGTATTTCGTAATGAATATTTGGCACCAAAAGTACCTTTACATAAAAATCACGGTTTAATCCTGATAATTGACCAATCACAATAAATTTGACTATAGAAATCACACAATCAATCAATTTTGATTGGTAAATTACACTTTGCGGGGCCGACCTGGTGATACCCTACAACACTACAATATATTAAAAGCCCTCTTATGTCCAAATCCACTTTCGAAGATTTCGCTTTTGAAATTATGTCACGGAGCACTGCCCAGATATTACCCTTTGCATTTTGACAAGGGATATTTGTCGAATATTTACGCACTTCGTCGTGCTGTTAGTTGTTGTTGTCCATTTTACAGCTAAATATAATCCAATGGTCATCCAAAATCCTAGAATTCTTCCTTGTCCTTAGCTTTCTTCTCAGGAGTGTCGGCTTCAATTGTGTGATCAGGAAATGTTTTCTGTTTTTGGTTCATTTTGCGATCATCTCCAAAAACAAGAGACCCCTCCCCCTCCCCAAAAGTTCGCCTTTGTGTATTTCGGATATTGCCTGTAAGTAATGTTGGTATTTTTCAGACAAAAATAGTGATCCATTCTGACCACTATCCTAAACTCTAACTTTATGCGAGATTTCGTGTTCTTTGGTTTCTATTAATGACCTTTATAACGGCTGCACAATCAGGAACATTTTTAGTTGTTGGTCCATTTCAACCCCTAAATATATTGCAGACATCTTTGAAAACAATAGGCCTAACCCTTCTGAACCTAACCCTACCCTTTTCGTGAGGATCGGACGATAATTGCAATCTGTCTGTATCCCCAACCTGTGTTGTAAGGTGAAAAAATATTACAAAATAAACACTTCAATATTATAAGTCAAATTGAAAAAATCGCATGCGATAAAAAATATGAAAAAATAAAAAAATGTCACAAAATACTACAACATCAATATTATCATCATTATAGGCGTCTTTTTATGCGATTTTTTCAGATTTTATACTTTTATGCCAAGAGGGCATTCTGAATTAACAACATTTGTCAAAATCGGTCCAGCCATTCTTGAGATCCCCTTCCTTCCTAACATCCCCTTTGCATATTTACATTATATATATTTCGCTCTATATATATGATATATTTATTATCGCCATCTACCTAACGGTCAGAATTGATCTGTTCATTTATGTGTGATTTCGCCGGGATTAAAAATATTCGCGGTTTAATGAAAAATTTGTCTTTTATTTAACACAAATATACCATAACATTGTCTATTTCACCCACTAAATATTACCCGATGACCATCAAAATTGGAAGGCTTCTGCCCAGCCCTAAGCCCGTGCTAACTTCCGCTTCGATTAGTCTATAATTGCGACCTGTAGAGCAACTGCAAAATCAGGAAATTTTTCAGTTTTTGGTCCATTTCAATTATGGTCCTAAATATTATGCGATCATCTCCAAAAACAATAGGGTTCTATCCACCTCCATTTTCAATTTCATGAGGATTGGACCATAATTGTGACTGTAGAGTGATTACAAATTAACATGGACAGACGGACAGATGGACGGACGGACATACATAGCTAGATCGACTCAGCTCGGCGAGATAGGAAGATCCATATATACTTTCCTATGTGGAAAACCAATATATCGAGGTGTTACACAATTTTTGGCCCAATCAAACTTATAATACCCCCAACACATAGTGTTGTAGGGTATAACCAGCAGATTTACACAAAGTAAAGCTTAAAATAGAAGGCATGTGTATCAGCGCAGGCATGTCATAAGGTTGGGTTTTTTCGAAATTCGTACTAAGATGGTACGAAAAGCACTAAAATATTGTAAAAATTGAATACCTTATATTAGATAAACAGAATGAACTAGAATTCTGGAATGAGAGTCACTGATGGAGTGCAGGATAGATGTAACAAAAGGACTTTGGAAGTTCGAACTTTAAGGTTACTAAAAGTTCCAGAATGGTTTTAATCGTCTAAACTAGTACAATTTGATATTATGTGAACGGATAGAGTTAAAAACTTGAAATTTGATATGAGAATCAAGGGTTGGAAAGTACGTTTGATATATGGTTTGGAAATGTGTACTAAGTGTGCGAACTATACTAAATTTGTAACCGAATAGTTTAGGACGAATGACAAATGAAGCTGGAAGTTTTAAATTTTAAATTGGGGCCAGTGTTGGGGGTGAGTTTATAATAAAAGTACTAAACAGTACTATATTTGGTACAATTTGGTATTGGGCGAACTGAAACTGCTTGAGATTATAAATTTGACATTAAGGCCGCTGTTCATGTGTAAGATGGACATATCGAGGTGGTTTTGGAAATGTTAAATACAATTGACCGAAAGCTACTGAATGGTACTATATTTGGTATTTCGTCATGGTAGAAGAATATAGGTAGACGCGTCGACACAGCTGCTGGGACAATGAACTGTCAAATCAATTTTGGAATCGAAAATGTTGAATGAAAAATTATTCAAATTTGTAAAAAATGTTGAAAAACGCGAATTATAATGCCTCCGAATGACGTAGTATAAGAAAACATATAAAAATCTACTTATATTTGAAAAAAAAACATTTAAAATTTTATGACATATCAATGCTTCCAAGCGTTGATGCATCTACCTGTATTCTTCAGTCATGGTATTTCATGAAGGGATAGAGCTGAAATCCTACAATTTGATATTGAAGTATCTGGAATTGAAATATGGAGGTGGTTTTGGAAATGTGTACTTTAATTATGCTTAAGGGACTAAATAGTACTAAATTTGGTATTGGATGAAATCCTGAAATTTGATGTTGATATCGCTACTGGTGTCTGAAGTTAAAATATGATGCCTGTAGTTGGATATATGTAATATAATTGTACTAAATAGTACTAAATTTGCTATAGGGACAGGAAATAGAGCTTGGATCATGAAATTTGAAGTCGAGGCCTCTGTTAGTATCTGGAATCAAGATAGGGGGTGGTTTTGAAAATGGGTACTATAATTGCAAGTGAAGCACTAAATTTTGATATTAGGTTAGGTTAGGTTAGGTTGAAAAAGAGGGGCGAAACAGTTTCGCCGCAAGCCCTGTTGGGCATGCACTTTAGCCAGTATAGGCCTGTTGTGAGCTCTAGTCAGAGGGGTTTTACCGAGGAAGACGTGCAGTTAACAGTCTGTTATAATTGAAAATTCTGTTGCCTTTATGAAATTCTTTAACTGTTTTATATCATTTACCATGATCCGATTAAGGTCTGGTATAGTGTCGCTCCCTAAGAATTGGGCTCTGATATTACCAAACGCTGGGCATATACAGAGAAAATGTTCCAAAGTTTCGTCGTCTTCCCTGCACGCCCTGTATATGCTGTTATCTGTGCAACCTATCTTGTATAGATGAGCTTGTAGGTCCAGGTGCCCCGTAAGGATGCCTGTCACCTCACTGACCTCCTTCTTGCCTAGCAATAAAAGATTCTTCGTTTTTATCTCATTTGGGTCACCCCACAGGATTTTGGTGGTTTTCCCTACGCCCTCTTCGTTCCATAAGGATATATGGGCGTTTTTTGCCCTTGTCTTTAACATTAGACGTGACGCTTTTAGCGGCAGTGGATTGTCTAAGTTTACTACTGCTAATTTCCTGCCTTTTCTAGCGAGAGAGTTTGCTATCTCGTTACCTCTAACTCCGTTATGGCCTGGTACCCATATAATGCGAACTAAGCCGTGTTGAGAGTAGTTGTTGATTGAGTTTATACATTCGAATACAGATCTTGAAGTTACTGTTTTGGATGTTATAGCGTTAATGGCTATCTTACTGTCCGTTAGGACATTTACGATAGCCGGTCTCGTGTTAGCATTTAACCAGTTCAGACACTCCGTAATCGCCCGGACCTCCGCTTGTAGGATCGTATTGTGATCGGTCAGGCGGAAAGAGATTTTGGTATTCGTTTCTTCGATAAAAAGACCCAGTCCTACTCTCTCCCCCAACACTGAACCATCTGTGTAACAGCAGTTACCAGTCGGCATCTGTGATGGGAATCCATCGATCCACGAGTCTCTGTTTGGGATTAATGTTTCACAAGAGGCAGCTACAATAGATTCAGATATCCGGTCCGATACAAAGTTTTCTATTGATTCTCCCGTTGTTACCTGTAAGATTCTTTGATGGTATGTAGCGTGGCCTTTGATTAACCACTCGTCCGTCGCCCTAAGCCTTAAGGCCGCGACGGTTGCTTCATACCGAATCTGAATGTCTATCGGGTGAAGAATTTGATATTAGATGAAGAAATATTGACGAAATCCTGAAATTTGATATAGATGTAGCTGTTGGCGTCTGAAGTTTAATATGGTCTCTGTAGATAGAATTATGTACTATAATTGGACTAAAATGGTACAAGATTTGGAATTGGGACAAGGAATAGAGCTGAAATCCTAAAACTTGATATTAAGGCCACTCTTGGCATTTAAGTTGAGATATAGAGATTGTTTTGAAAGTGCGTACTTTAACTGTACGAAAAGAACTAAATGCTACCAAAATTTTGAAGAGGATGAAGGAATGGGACTGAAATCGTGAAATTTTATGTAGATATCACTGTTGGTGCATGTAGTTGAGAGAAAGAGGTGGTTTTGAAAATACGTACGCAAAGTGCAAAATACCACAAAATGTTGGTATAGAGATGGAATTCTGAAAGTTGGTATTGAGGTGGTGTCAAGGGTGAAGAGAAAAATGTTATTTTGGATATGCGTAGTATAACTGTACGTAAAGTATGGTAATAAATTTGGGATTGGGTCTTAGGATAGTGCTGAGAAAAGGAGATGGATTTGGGAATATTTAATATGATTGTTGGAAAAGAACTAGAGGGTTTAGTGAATGGATTGAGCTTGTATCCTGAAATTTGAAATGAACGTCATTGTTGGTTAGTAGGATTTATATATGGTCAATTTGTATACCCGACACCGCACTGTGGTACAGGATATAATGTCTCTGTGCATTTTTCCCTTTTGACGATCTACGTAGAATCATGTTCTGAATCCGTCCATCTGTCCCTGTACAAATGTTTCGATTTGGGGTTCAAATCCCCGACATTCGTAATATTCACTCTAAAACAGTGATATTTGAAACTAGATATCAGATATACTCCAGAAATATTTCTGTCTAATTTCAAAAATATCAGTTCAGATTTGGATGTAGCTTCCACATACATTTTTATCCGATTTAAAATTTATTCTACACCAAATTGTTAATATCAGCCCAAATAGAGTGGATTTTGGCACATCTGACCTAATTCGGCCAAGAAGCAAAAGTATAAAATTTGAAATCAGTTCAGATAAAGCTTCACTGAAAGAAAAAGCTTCATACCATAAATGAAATCCTACGTTCCGTAAATGAAATTTGTTGTTGATTTGAAACAACGTAGAGGTTCATTTAATAAATGAAAAAAGTTTCATTGAGTTTCATTAATGTAAAATTAACGAAATTTTTCATTAATATAATGAAAATGGTGGAGGCTATTAAAAGCTCGGTCCGGCCGAACTTTGCTTTTTTTATACCCTCCACCATACCATGGAGGGTATATTAATTTTGTCATTCCGTTTGTAACTCCTCACGTCAGACCCAACAAAGTATATATATTCCATGTCCGTCTGTCTGTCTGTTGTAATCACGCTATTTTTCGAACAAATTGAGATAGAAGGCTAAAATTTTGCACACATGTACATTTTGCCAGTAGGCAGGTTAAGTTCGTAAATGGGCCATGTAGGTCCAAGTTATCATATAACCCCCATATAACGGTATCTCCCGATATTCGGTATTTTGATGATTTTAGCGACATTATTCACCGGAATTGTTTCAAATTTGTCATTTGAAGTTCGTAATGGATACTACAGCCTAAGACAGAAAATTATCTGTGCAGGTGCACGTCTTCGTATAGCCCCCATATAACGGTACCCCCCGATATTCGGTATTTTGATGATTTTAGCGACATTATTTAACGGAATCGTTTCAAATTTGGTATTTGAAGTTCGTAATGGATACTTCAGCCCATGCCAGAAAATTGTCTGTGCATGTCCACGTCTTCGTATAGCCCCCATTATAACGGTAACTCCCGATATTCTGTATTTTGATTTCATCGACATTATAACCGATTTTTTTTAAGTTTCGCATTTGAATATTATAATGGTTTTTGAAAAATGTTACCTACGCAGGTTCATGTCGTCGTATAAACCCTAATATAATAGCTACTTTCGGTATTTTTAAGATTTTAACAGAATTTTTAACGGATTTTATTGTTTTTGAGAATTGCCAAATTCGTTCCAAATGGTGGAATGTATTCAGAGTTCATCCAGCAACACCCCCCCCCCCCCCCCCCCCCGAACTTACAGCTTTTTTACTTGTTTTTTTTTGTGTTTTTTTTTTTTTTGTTTATATATCAAAATCATTGCAATTGTTTGAATTGTTTTGCTTATTTGATAATAAACAACTAGTTGAATTGTTCTGATAGTAATTCTGACATAACAATCCATACAGGTTGGCCTCTTTACTTGCAAAAATTGGCAACTCAATCTACCTTCCTTTCACGGTTTTAACCAATTTCAAATTTAGACCGCTCTAAATCCGTAATACGGATGGATTTTCACAAATATCAGGTCAGACACAAATGTCTCCGTCAAATTTTGTAGAATACGGTAGAAGCCTGCCATGTATTAGTTCCCATGGTACAATGAAGAGAAGGTAGGCCAACTTTGAAAAAATTTCAAGTATAGAGGTCTACCTGTTTGGCTTGTAATGTCAGAATTGCTATCAAAACAATAAAAAAGCAAACAACTTGTTGCATTGATTTTGAATAAATAATTTAAAACCGCGAAAACTGAATGAATGGTCAAAATTTCTTTTCAATATCATGTTCTATATATCTCTTATGGTTTATTTCGCGACAAAAACTGTAGATTTTGTCGATGCATTCGTTGCAATAAGCATTTTGAAAACACCCGAATTTGAATATCTTCTGAACAATTTTTTATTATTGAAAAGAAGACACACACATAAACAAATGAAGTTGACATATTAAGCCAGAAAAATAAAAAAATTTAAATCATATGGTAGTTCTGCCCTACCTTGAACTCATTGTACCATGTTAGTTCCTTTCTGCTTTAAAGCCATAATACGCAATAAAAAACTATCATAGTTGGTATGTTTTAATTCCCCATAAATTCCCAATAAAAACTTTTGTTATATTAAGCCGTACTATATATGCAAAATGGTGTGGGGTATCATAAGGTCGGGCCAGCCCGATTTTGACCATTTTGGTTTTGTATTAAAAGTGGGCCATATGGGTTAAATTTTTGCGTTCCCACGTAGATCCAAGTTTTGATATAGACCCCTCCTGAATTCGATATTTTGATTTTGAGTTGCATTTCTCACCCTTATCAAATCAAATTTGCTATTTGGAATTCGTAATGGATACTACCACTGACAGAAAATTGCCTTTATAGATCTTCGAACTTCCAGGTTTTCGAATAACCCCCATATAATGGTACCTCCCATTTTTTGATGATTTTAGCTACATTTTTCAATAGAATCATCTCAAACTTGGCATTTAGAATTCGTGATAAGCAACGTCCTCGCTGGCAGCATTTTGTATAGCCCCTTATAACAGTAAAACCTGATTTACGGAGGTTTTCAAAATTTAGCGATTTTTCAAAGGATTTTTTTACATTCTACAAATTGCAAATTGTGGTGGGTATTAAATTTGAAATTGAATGGAACTAACAAAAAGTAGCTATACCTTAATCTGAATTTGAGCAATTTTAATTCAGTATATTTCATGGTGAGGATGTCATCATACGAGCATCCCGCCCAAACTTACACGAGAATATAATAATATAATAAATGTCTGTAAAATATATAATTATCATAATTATTTGTTACTATTATAAGCATTGTGTAAAAATTTAATTTTAATTAAAATACATCCTGCAACACAATAGACAATATATATAGAAATAATTGAAAGTTGGTTTCTCTTTCACGCAGATGTGTTTCCATTATTTTTCTAAAAGTAATTTGTCCAACGAACGGAAATACACAAAAGCAACAACATTTGTTCTTAATGGTTTAATAAATATGTTATTATTTTCTGGACAGTCAATTCTTTTGCTATGCTATTACCAACCAATTGTACAGTTTTAATTACAAGAGTATAATGGAAACGTATTCGCATTTATATACGTGCGAGTGTATACTTCGTATGTAATTACGACAAATAATTTGAATTAATAATAAATAATAATACTGCATATAATTTATATTAAAATTAAATAACCTACTCATTTGAACATCGTCTGTAGAATATACATTAATGATCTGCATAAAGCTCTAAGTCGATATGGTGTAAAGGGCCGCAAATAGACATATCTCTTTATTTATGCCATAGAAAGAAAACGCTCGTCATGTTATGCCCTGTTTGATCAAACGCATAACAGTATGTGACATCTAACCAAATGCTCGATGACTCGTCTTGTTGGTCAGACTCAAACCCATCGACATAGCATGCAATGATGAATAAATGGGAAATTAATTTACGTCATAAAACAAGAAAGAATCACACAATTTTGTTCAAACTTAGCAAATCCTAATATTTATGTCAGTACTAGGTCGAATGCGAAAATGGACAATATCACTCCACTCCCCCCAAAAAGGGTCAACATCTATATCTATAAAAGAGGAAAATGTTTGTATGTTTGTTTGTAATTTATGGACTCGAAAAACGCTGAATAGATTTTCCTCAAAATTTCCATATATACTGCAACATCGCCTGAAAGTAACATAGGCTATACACATTTTTGAATTTCCACTTGGAACTGGAGATATAGCATCAGAATCGGAGGTACCTCCCAAAAATTTAGATTTTATATGCACATATCTATTGATTGGTTGAAGATACAGTCTCCAAATTTGGAATATGTAACGGAATTTGGAACAAAAATAAGTTTGCCAAATTATATTGTAATCGGTTCAGATTTGGATATAGCTCACATATATATTTTCGACCGATTTCGTTCATTTGATGCCTCAAACACAATATGAATGTTCGATTCCAATGAAATTTGGAATGTGTGACGGGATTTGATCCGAAAAAAAATTTGTCAAATTATATTGAAATCGGTTCAGATTTTGATATAGCTCCCATATATATTTTCGGCCGATTTCAAGCATTTGATGCACCAATCACGCTATGTATCCCCAATTTCAATGAAATTTGAAACGTGTAATAGATTTTATCTAAAAAATTGATTTCCCAAATTATATTGAAATCGGTTCAGATTTGGATATAGCTCCCATATACATTTTCGGCCGATTTCATGTATTTGGTGGACCAAACACGATATGTATTTCCAATTGTAATGAAATTTAAAATAAGTAACGGAATTGGGAGCAAAAATTAATTTGTCAAATTATATTGAAATCGGTTCAGATTTGGATATAGCTCCCATATATATTTTCGACAGATTCCATGTATTTGATGCACCAAACACGCTATGTATCTCTAATATCAATGAAATTTGGAATGTGTAGCGGAAATTAAAACGAATATACACTTGTCAAATTATATTGAAATCGGTTCAGATTTGGATATAACTCTCATATATATTTTCGACCGATTTCATGTATTTTATGCACCATACACGATATGTATGTTCGATTCCAAAGAAATTTGGAATAAGTAACGGGATTTTGATTAGAAAATAAATTAGTCAAATTATATTAAAATCGGTTCAGATTTGGATATAGCTCCCATATATATTTTCGGGCGATTTCACATATTTGATGCACAAAACACGATACGTATTTCCGATTCCAATGAAATTCGGCATGAGTGGCTAAATTTGGTAAAAAAATAAATTTGACAAATTATATTCAAATACGCTCAGATTTGATTATAGCTCCCATATATATACTCAGCCGATTTCACATATTTGATGCACCCAAAGCGAGAAAGACAAAATCTGGCACCAGCAAAAATTGCCAAATTATATTGAAATCAGTTGAGGTTTGGATATAGCTAACATATATATTTCGGCCGATTTCATACATATTATGCACCAAACACGATATATATGACCGATTCCAATGAAATTCAGAATGTGTGGCGGAATTTGGTTATAATAATAAATGTGATAAATTTATTGGAAATTAGTTAAGATTTGGATATAGCTCCCATATATATATTCTCGGCCGATTTCACATATTTGACGCACCAATTTCAATGAAATATGAAAGGTGTGGCGGAGTTTGGTGTAAAAGTAATTTTTTTAAAATTATATTTAAATCGGATCAGGTTGGGATATGATTTTAATAAGAACGCCTTAGGCTAACACTAAAAAACAACACAACAATTTATTTGAAATACGCTTATTACGGCGAAGTATGTTGCTATCTCGAATTCACTAATTGCAATAGAAATGCCACTCTACTTAAAAAAATTGCAGTTTCCTGCACGCTTGGTATTTGCTATGAAATAAATAAATCCAAAGGACAAACCCTTCGTGTATGCATGTCATGTTACTGCTTTTGTAATGATTTTGTTTATTAACGCATTAAATTAGTGCAATATTTTTTTTTTAATTTTTAAATTTGTTTTTCTTTATCCAACATATATTCGTAAATAAAATTTTGAATGCATATAAAATCAAAAGGGGTAGCGAAGCGCACCGGGTTCAGCTAGTTTTAAATAATCAAAACTCTTAAAACATGTGAATTAAAAGTGCCTTAAAATTTCGCATATCCCAATATTTTTAGTAACACAAGATCTGGTGTGAAGATGGGATATATCGATCCACTCTTACTGATAGCTCCCTCACAACGTGTCAATATTTTGAATATAATGCATCCAACAAACTCGACACACTCCAATATTTCATCAACACAAGATCAGTTGTGAAGATGGGATGTATCGAGCCACCCCTTCTGATAACTTTCCCTCAAAGGGCCAAATTTTAAATATTTATATCTCCCATAACTTGCGAAAAAAGCCAGCGATTCTATTTAAACTTGGTTTACTTAAATATTTCTCTCTCTCGTACCTCCCCCCCAAAAGGTTACATTTTTATAAACAATTATTCCCATTAAATTGGTAATAGCCATCTAATTTTCTTTAAATTTTAAACATGTATCAGTATATCTGATGCTGATGAAAAATCCTAAACTCAATATCAAATTTGGGAATTCCAGATCTATCCTAAGACCCACTGCCAAATTTATTACGTACTACGCATGTCCAAAACCACACCTATCCTTTTACCCAATACCCAATTTAGTATCACTTAGTACTTTTCGAACAATTATAGAATAAATTTTCAAAACCACCTCCATATCTCGATTCCATATACCAACAGAGACCTCAACATCAAATTTGGGGATTCCAGAATTATTCCGGTGAAAAATATCGCTAAAATCATGAAATATCGAATATTGGGGGGATACCGTTATATGGGGTCTATACGAAGGCGTGAACCTGCACAGACAATTTTCTGTCATAGGCTGTAGCATCCATTACGAACTTCAAATACCAAATTTGAAACAATTCCGGTGAATAATGTCGCTAAAATCATTAAAATACCGAATATGGGGAGGTACCGTTATATGGGGGCTATACAAAAAACGTTAACCTTAATGGCCCATTTTCAATACCAATAGTCTTGCAGACATAATATACATTTGAGTAAAATTTTATCAATCTACTTCAATTCGTTAGGAAGCTAGAGGGATTTCCACAGACGGATAGACGGACGGACATCGCTAAATCGACATAGCATTTTATGCTGATCAAGAATATATATACTTTGAGGGGTCTACAATGTATATTTCGAGGTGTTACAAACGGAATGACAAACTTAATATACCCTCCATACTATGGTGGAGAGTATAAAAATACCAAAGTATCGATCATTTTAAACAAACGCTTTGCCGGGCCAAAATACCTCAGAGCAAGATTCGGGCAGCGTGTGACGGTTTCATTGGCCGTTTGAAGGCTATAATTCATGGCAAAAGCGACCAATTCGAACAAATCTAAACTTTTTCTAAAATTTAATGCTATTTCCGAAATTTTCTGCCTTCACTCAATAAATTTAAAAAAAAAGTGAAAATTATGGCGTTTCACTTTGTTGCATTTTTTTATTTCCTCCCACTACCAAAACTTACTTTCCACCCTTGATTCCCACACTAAATTTCAAGTTTTTAGCTCTATACGTTCATATAATTCCGTTCAAATGGTACCATTTTAGAAATTTTCGTAACCTTAAAAGTTCGAATTTCCAAAAACCCTTTGATTCATCTATCCTGTACTTCATCAGTGACTCTCATTCAAAATATTCAGAATTCTACCTCATTCCGTTTGTCCAATACGAAATTGCTATTTTCATACCCTCCACCATACTATGGAGGGTATATTAACTTTGTCATTCCGTTTGTAACTCCTCGAAGTACTCATGTCAGACACAACAAAGTATATATATTCGTGATCAGCGTAAAATTCTAATGTCCGTCTGTCTGTCTGTCTGTCCGTCTGTCTGTTGTAATCACGCTATCTTTCGAACGAATTGAGATACAAGGCTAAAAATTTGCACACAGGTTTATTTTTACAGTAGACAGGTTACAGGTTAAGTTCGTAAATGGGCCATGTAGGTCCACGTTTTCATATAGCACCCATATAACGGTACCTCCCGATATTCGGTATTTTGATAATTTTAGCGAATTTATTCACCGGAATTGCCTCAAATTTGGTATTTAAAGTTCGTAATGGATACTACAGCCTAAGACAGAAAATTTTATATGCAGGTCCACGTCTTCGTATAGCCCCATTATAACGGTACCTCCCGATATTCGGTATTTTGATGATTTTAGCGACATTTTTAATCGGAATTGTTCAAAATTTGGTATTTGAAGTTCGCAATGGATACTACAGCCTAAGACAGAAATTTGTCTGTTCTTCGTATAGGCCCCATATACCAGTACCTCCCTATATTCGGTATTTTGACGAGTTTAGGTACAATACTCACCGAAGTTGTTTGAAATGTCGTATTTGAAGTTCGTAATGGATGCCAGAATATGACAAAAAATTGTCTACGCAGGTTCAGGTCTTCGCACAGCTCCGATATAACGGTACCTCCCTATATTCTATACTTTGATGATTTTAGCTACATTATTCGCGTTTATTTCAAGTTCCGAATTTGAATTTGGTAATGACTCATGACAAATAATGCCTGTGTGGATCCACGTCGTTTTTTTTAAATTTTACCAAAATTTTTTCAGAATTTTATTTCCAAATTCGTTCCAAAAGGTGGAGCGTATTCAAAGTTCGGCCCGGCCGAACTTACTGCTTTTTAACTAGTTTTTTTACATTTTAGTACTTTTCGTACCCTTTTAGTATTTTATTCCAAAAAAAACTAGCCATATCACACGCCTACGCACCAAGACTGACTCTCGGTCAAAATTTCAAGAATCTAGCTTCAGCCGTTGTCTCGGGGCGTTGATTCTCAGTCAGTCAGTTATTTCACTGCTCTTATTGGAATAAGTTCCCTTTGAAATAACAACAGATTAAATTTATTTAGCGGGAAATCAAATTTTTGAATCAGTACCCGTATTTTTTCGCCAATAAAAAAATGGTTAACAAAAATATAATTCTTCTCCGGCATAGCTCTGTATTCTAACACAATAATACCGTTTACACTAACTTCCTGAAACTATAGCTACAAATTAAACATAGAACATACACATCCAACCACATGTAAAGGCTATGTATTGTGTACATTCAGATATACGTATGTTATTTGGTATAAAAAATAAATAAGCATTAAGCGTAGGTGCAACGTACCGTGACTTATTTGTATTAACGGCAGACCGACGTCACCATAACAATTGGGAAATTTCAATGCGAATCCAATGAGAACGATTAAAACTTTTACAAATCTTTCGGAAATCATTTTTCTGGTGTTGTTGTTGTTGCTATGATTACACCGTTCTTTGTTGTTGTTGTTGTTGTTTCTTTTATTAGTGGACAAACAACAAAATGCCTAGAAACAATTAACTATTCACCACAAACATTCTACGTATCTTTCTATTATATGACCCGCGTGTCTGTCTGTATTTCTGTCACTTCACTTGTTCACGAGTTGGTGTTTTTTCGTTATTTTTTTAGGCCTTAATAATGACTTCTGACGTCAAAAACAACAACAATTCCTTTTGGTGTTTCTCGGTGTTGCTGTAATTCCTGCTGCTCTACCAATGGCATTTCCACTCTAAACGAAATAAACTGCTGCCTACTGCTGCAAGCCTTTAAGTCTGACAAGCAGGATAAAGTTTTGCATAACTTCATAATTGAAATATTCCAATTGTTCGCAATTGCGAAATACTTTTTACGAATGGCGACACTTTATTCATGAGTGTAGATTTGTTTTCGGTTTCCGTTTTTTAAGGATTTCTCGGTTTTTGGTTATTAACAATTGATTTCAAGAATTTTCACTTTTCGTAGACAATTTTCACTTCTATTTTCATGGTGTAAGAATTTGTTGTTTTATTTTACATTCCACACTATTCATTTCAAATATTCCATTGGTTTTTCCGTTATAATTCGATTTTTCCAACTCTCTCCGCCAAGTGCTGTTTAAAAACTATTTTTCGTCGTTGGACGCCTTGATTTACCTTTGGCAGGTGGCGCGTTGTTGGTGGTGGTAATGTTGGCGGCGTTGTTTGTCTCGCTGGTGGTAGTTTGTAGTCAATCAAAATTCCCCCCACCTAAATCAAACTTTCCTTTTAACCCTTAGATCACTGGAAACGAAATGCACTCTCCTTGATTTTTGCTTCGTGAGGCCGTAATAAAAGAAAGGCTTTTGACAAAGAGGGTTATTAGTTGGTCGAGTTGTTAACCGATGAGGATATTAGTAATGGAGCCATCCAATATTTCCGTCTCAAGTATGTAAATCCAAATCTCAAATGCAGATGTCATCAGTTATCTAAATATTAAAACCGATTTTATCTCTATGCCTTCGGCTTATAACAAATTAAATACCATGTAGTACTTTTCGTAAAATTATAGTATACATTTTCAAAACCACCTCCATATCTCTATTCCAAATACCAACTGACACCTCAATATCAAATTTCAGGATTGAAGCGTTGTCCATTTACTCAACGGCAAATTTAGTAACCTTTAGTATTTTTGTACCCTACACCACAAGGTGGTCAGGGTATTATGTCTTTGTGCATTTGTTTGTAACAGGCAAAAGGAAACGAGATAGACCCATAGATCCTTTCTGATCTGCATAGAATCACATTCTGAGTCGATTTATGCATGTCCGTCCGTCCGTCTGTCCGTCTGTCCATGTATTTTTGTAAACAAAGTACAGTTCGCATTTATTGCCCTATCCAGATGAAATTTTGCACAAATAATTTGTTTGGCCAAGGACCCTATTGAAATTGGAGATAATCTGTAAAAAAATAGATATAGCTCCCATATATATCTTCGTCCGATTTGCCTTTTATTGTGCACCAAACGTGTAATATCAGTCCGAATAATATGGAATTTTACACGGACGATCAGATTGGACCTGCAAATAAGTAATCGGTTCAGATATAGCTATAGCTCTGAAATCGGTTCAGATATAGCTATAGCTCCCATATATATTGTTCATCCGATTTGTTATTTTTGTCCTCCGCAGCCGTAATATGCACTCTGTAACAACAATATTTGGAGAAATATATCAAATACAGCTCAGAAATACATTTGCTAAATATTATCGAGATCGGTTCAGATTTGGATATAGCTCCCATATATAACTTCGTCCGATTTACCTTTCATTGTGCACCAAACGTCTAATATTTGCCCAAATGGGATGGAATGTGGCACTTACGACCGAATTGAGTCTAGAAGCTAGTATGTCAAATTTGGTGAAGACAGGTTCAGATATAGCTATAGCTCCCATATATACTGTTCATACGATTTGTTATATTTGTTACCCACAGCCGCAATATGCACTCCGTAACAACGATATTCAGGGAAATATATCAAATACAGCTCAGAAATATCTTTGCCAAATTTTAGATCGGTTCCGATTTGGATGTAGCTCCCCTATATATTTTTATCCGATTTCAAATTAATTGTGCACCAAATGGGCAATACAAGTCCGAATTTAAAAGATACAAATTCTTCGGCATATTTAGTCCTTTGAACTTTAAATTATAATTATGATCATAGCGTGTATGATTCTCCCACAAAAACTTTTAATTGTTATGCGGAGCTCTACTAAATTAGCGAAGTGGTGTAGGGTATCATAAAGTCGGTCCTGCCCGACTTTAAGACTTTCTTTACTGGTTCGTATTATTTTAGTACTTTTTTTATACTTTTTTGCAATCTGAAATCTAAACACCAACAGTTTCACGGTTTCAGTTTTATCCTATCACCCAGTACCAAAATTATTATAATTTAGTACTTTTCATACAAATATAGGATGCATTCCCAAACCACCGCCAATTCTTAAAACACAGATATCATTAGTTATCTAACTATCAAATTTTAAAAAGACATATCTATCCCTTTAATAAATACCAAATGTATTACCATTTAGTACTTTTCTACAATCATGGTACATATTTCCAAAACCACCACCTTATCTCAATTCCAGATACTAACAGAGACCTCAGTATCAAATTTGAGGATTCCAGCTCTTTCCCTTCAACCAATACCAACTTTAGTGCCATTTAGTACTTTTCGTACAATTATAGTACACATTCCCAAAACTGCCTCTGTATCTCAATTCCACATACCAACAAAGACCTCAATATCAAATGTGGGATTCCAGCTCCATCCCTTCGTACAATACTGAATTTTGTACAATTTAGTACTTTTCGTACAAAAATAGAGCCACATTTTCAAACCACCAACAAATCTCAAACACATAAAATCAGTAATCTAAATATCAAATTTCAAAATTCTATCTCTATCCTTTTATTGTACATATTTCTAAAACCGCCTCCATATGTACAGGCTATACATGCGACCCTTATACTTAATTTAAGATTTCCCAAAATTCTGAACCGATCTCGATAAAATTTGGCAAAGATATTTTTGAGCTGTATTTGATATATTTCCCTGAATATCGTTGTTACGGAGTGCATATTACGGCTGTAGGTAACAAATACAATAAATCGGATGAACAATATATATGGGAGCTATAGCTATATCTGAACCGATCTTCACCAAATTTGGCATACTACCTTCTAGACTAAATTCGGTCGTATGTGCCAAATTCCATTCCATTTGGACAAATATTAGACGTTTGGTGTACAATAAAAGGTAAATCAGACGAAGTTATATATGGGAGCTTTATCCAAATCTGAACCGATCTCGATAAAAATTTAGCAAAGGTATTTCTGAGCTGCATTTGATATATTTCCCCAAATATTGTTGTTACAGAGTGCATATTACGGCTGCGGAGGACAAAAATAACAAATCGGATGAACAATATATATAGGAGCTATAGCTATATCTGAACCGATTTCGATCAAATTTGGCATACTTATTTTCAGGCCTAATTTGGTTGTATGTGCAAAATTTCATACTATTCGGGCATAATAAAAGGCAAATCGGACGAAGATATATATGGGAGCTATATCTAAATTTTTACCGATTATCTCCAATTTCAATAGGGTTCGTCCTTGGTCCAAACAAATGTTGTTTGCAAAGTTTCATCTCAATCGGATAATAAATGCGACCTGCATTTTGTTCACAAGAATACATGGACAGACGGACAGACGGACAGACGGACGGACGGACGGACGGACAGACGGACTGACATGCATAAATCAACATGCATAAATCAAAGTGATTCTATGCAGATCATCAAAAGGAACTATGGGTCTATCTCGTTTTCTTTTGCCTGTTACAAACAAATGCACAAAGACATAATACCCTGACCACCTTGTGGTGTAGGGTATAATAATATCGAAGCCAAGTTGCACAAATGAAAACGTATGTCCCGAAATTCACTCCATTTGGGCTGATATTAGCCATTACAGTGGCTGAAATAAATATTATAAACCTAAAATAAACCTGAAATCAAATTAAGGATATATATGGGAGCTTTATCCAAATCTTAGCCGTTCGCGATAATATTTGACAAAGGTATTTTCGAGCGTTATAAGATATCTGGTACCAAATATTAATGTTGTCGAATTCATATTACGAATATAAGGACTTAAACATCAAATCAGATAAAACATATATATGGGAGCTATAGCTATATGTGATTCGATTATAACCAATTTTATGAGGATTCGTCCTTGGGCGAATAAAATATAATTTGCAAAGTTTCATCTCAATCGGATAATAAATACGAACTGCATTTTGTTCACAAGAATACATGGACGGACGGGTGGACTGGCATGCATAAATCGACTCAGAAAATGATTCTATGAAAATCCTCAAAAGTAACTATGGGTCTATCTCGCTTCCTTCTCGATGTTACAAAAAAATGCACAAAGACATAATACCCTTACCACTATGTGGTGTAGGGTATACAAATACAAATAATAGTCAATGATGTGTCCCCAACTTCATTATCGGCCTCTAAGGGAACATCTTACACGTTAGAGGGTTAATAATAAACACACAGAGAATATTTTCAGTTTATTTTATATTTGTTTTACAAGGCTTTTATTGTTGTTGTAGTTGTTGTTACCATTGTTCATGCTCTCATTGTTCTATTTAGAATTTTCACCCGTTTGGTTGTTGGTCTGTGTGGTCAGTTACCTGGGGCAACAGTCAGTCAGTCAGTCAACCAAAAAACAATGTTTTGCCAATACCCGCGCTCAATGCTTGCTGGTACTACAATAAAAAAGACGGCTCTTTCACACCAATCGCCACCAACTTCACTTTGTTTACTTTTACTACTTCAGCACTGTGAAATGTTTAATTTAAATTGAACGCAGAAAACATTTTAAAACAATTTGTTTTGCTCATTCGAAACTCAACCGTTTGCGGATTTTTGTCAAACCTCCAAAACTATCGGCCGTATTGCAAAAGGAAGCAAAAATTAACAAGGGAACTACAAATATTTGAATGTAGAGATGATTGTAAATAAAAAAACACACACTTGAAATGAAAAGCTCTGTATTTTAATGATGTAGATGATTTCCGAGAAATCATATATTTATGCACAATATGTGCTAAAGAGTTATATGTGTATGACGTACAGGGTCTAGTATAAAAATATACGTGAGTATTTTATACTAATATAGCCTATATTGTTGTGTTCCCGACTTTTTTAATGGAAAAGTAGTAAAAGAGCGAAATTCTTATTCTCCTATCTAGAACTGTTTTGCTCAGAAACAAACATAAAAATATAAAATCCTATGGCAAAATATTAAATTTTTCATAAGATTTAATTTTTTAATTTTCAAAATTAAAATTTTCTAATTCGGAATGTACGACGAACTTGTGAACTGTGGCACAAACATTTAATATTAATTATAGCTTGAAAGTTTCGCCAACTACTTAGCATTGCAATAAGGTACAAATATATTGGCAACTATCGTAGTCCCGCACATTATTAGCCCTATCGCAAAGGATAATTTTTATGTACAGGATGAGATGAAAACCTGTAAAACCAGATACCCTACACCACTTTGCTAATTTAGTAGAGCCCCACGTAACAGTTAAAAGTTTTTATGGGAGATTTCAATCATACACGCTATGATTATATTTATAATTTAAAGTTCAAAAGACTAAATATGCCGAAGCATTTGTATATTTTAAATTCGGACTTGTATTGCCCATATGGTGCAAAATTAATTTGAAATCAGATAAAGATATATTTGGGAGCTATATCCAAATCTGAACCGATCTCGATAAAATTTGGCAAAGATATTTCTGAACTGTGGGTAACAAACACTAGAAATCGGATGAACAATATATATGGGAGCTATAGCTACATCTGAACCGATCTACACCAAATTTGACATACTATCTTCAATTCGGTTGTAAGTGCCAAATTTCATCCCATTTGGGCAGATATTAGACGTTTGGCGCACAATAAAAGGTAAATCTGACGAAGTTATATATGGGAGCTATATCCAAATCTGAACTGATCTCTATAAAATTTAGCAAAGGTATTTCTGAGCTGCATTTGATATATTTCCCCAAATATTGTTGTTACAGAGTGCATATTACGGCTGCGGAGGACAAAATAACAAATCGGATGAACAATATATATGGGAGCTATTGCTATATCTGGTTGGTATAATCTGGTTGTATGTGCAAAATTTCATACTATTCGGACTGATATTACACGTTTGGTGTACAATAAAAGGCAAATCGGACGAAGATATATATGGGAGCTATATCTAAATTTTTACCGATTATCTCCAATTTCAATAGGGCCAAACAAATGATTTGTGCAAAATTTCATCTCAATCGGATAATAAATGCGACCTGCATTTTGTTCACAAGAATACATGGACAGACGGACGGACGGACAGACAGACGGACTGACATGCATAAATCAACTCAGAAAGTGATTCTATGGAGATCCTCAAAAGTAACTATGGGTCTATCTCGCTTCCTTCTCCATGTTACAAACAAATGCACAAAGACATAATACCCTTACCACTATGTGGTGTAGGGTATAAAAACTGCAACCAACTTTTGACTGAGCCACTCGTCCGACAGCTGTAAAATTATTCGTTAAAGTTATTCGTAATGGAATTCAAGCGTGATAGTGTGATTTCTTTATATTTGGCTGGAAAACCACAAGTGTCGTCGGTATAGCCCGACATCAAGGAAGTGGACGAAGGAAAACAGCAACATCAGCAGAAATGGTTCGAAAAGTAAAAAAGCGACTTGATCGAAACCCGCGTCGCAAAGGCCGAAAATGGCTCGTGGGCTGAAAATATCGCAATATTCCATTCGGCAAATATTGAAAAATGAGCTCGGGGTAAAGCCATTGAAATTGCAAAAAGTGCAAGAACTTACACCGTAACAGAAAGAAAATGGACTCAAAATTTGGTTTTCCGATGAGAAAACATTCGTTGTCCAGCAGTTTGTAAACAAACAAAATGAAAGTGTTTACTTGCCAAAGAGGTCAGCTGAAAATGTGCATCATCAAGCGCCGGCCATAGTGATGGTGTGGGCTGCCATAACAGCCGATGGTCGATCTCCGCTCGTATTAATCGACCGTGGCATCCGAATATTATATCGAAAATATTCTGGAGGGTATATTAAAGCCTTGGGCAAGCAAACATTTTGGCCACAGATCTTGGAAATTCCAACAGGACTCAGCACCCGCCACCCAAAAATGGTTACAAAATGAGGTTCCTCGCTTCATTTCCAGCGCACAATGGCCACCAAAATCTCCTGATACCAATCCGTTGGACTATTGTGTCTGGAGTATTTTGGAAAACAAGGTTGGCACAAAAAATACAAAGTGTCGGTCACCTCAAGCAAGCGCTTCGCCGAGAATGGGCCAAAATAGCGCAGAACAACATTCGGGCAGCGTGTGACGATTTAATTGGCCGATTGAAGGCCATAATTCGTGCCAAAGGTGACCAATTCGAAAAAATCTAAACTTATTATAAAATTTGACGCTATTTCCGACATTTTTTGCTTTCATTCAATAAAATTAAAAAAAAAAAGTAAAAATTGTGGCGTTTGACTTCATTTCAGTTTTTTTTTTATCTCACCCTGTATTACAGAGTTGCACCTGCATATTGACTTATACTTAGAGAAGATTTTGAAAGCGATTAAAAAATCGCCAAAACACAACAGAGCTCTGAAAAAATATATATCACAGACCCTAATTAAAATTTTAATGGAATCCAACCAAGGTAAAGAAGTAAAAGTAAAAACGCAGCTATGTTCGGCCGGTTTGCACTTTTAATACACTCCACCACTTGGAAGGAACTTGAAAATTATATGTTATATAGGAAGAATGGACATGCATATGCAAGTTTCTGTCATAGACTGTATTATAAAATTCGAATATGAAATTTAAGACAATTTCTGTGAATAATTTTGTTAAAATAATCTAAATACCAAATATCGGGAAGTATCGTATGTGAACTATACGAAGACATGGTCCTGCATATGCCATTATTTGTCATACAGCTATACGAAAACGTGGACCGACATGGCCCATTTACACACTTAACCTGTCTACTGGCAAAATACACACGTGTGCAAGATTTTAGCCTTCTATCTTAATCATAAGATAACGTGATTGGAAATCGCTAAATCGACTTAGAAGTTTAAGCTGATCAAGAATATCAGTATTATATAGAGTATTTTAAGGAGTTACAAACGGAATGACAAAGTTATATACCCTCCATAGTATGCGGAGGGTACAAAAAACAATTAAGTAGCGCTGGGCCGAATTTTTGATACCCTGAATTATTCGAAAGCTTTAAATTATCTATGTCATTAGAAAAATACAATCCCAATAGGTAGGTAGGACTCATATAAACTACCTACCTATTTGGAAAACCTGGACCTATATATATACTGTTCCACCACTGGAGCTACAACCCATTACGAACTTTAAACTTTTTCATTAAAAATGTGGCCAATGTTGTTAAAAAAAACGAATATTCTTAGGAAAACGTGGACCTTTATTAAAAACTAGCAGAACCAGGTGCGCTTCGCTACCCCTTTTGAAATTATATGCCTTCAAAATTTTATAAACAAATATATGTTGGCTTAAAAAAATAAAACAATTTCAAAAATTTAAAAAAAATCGTAATACTATAATGCGTAAATAAACAAATAGCTCGGTCTACCAACGCGTGAACATGACAGGAACAGCCGGTCATGATAAAAGCTGGAACATGCCAAATTTTGTCCGCATATACGAAGGGTTTGTCCTTCGGATTTATTAATTTTATTTTAACCAAATTCCGCCATACTTCCTGAATTTCATTGGAATCGGTTATATATATTGTATTTGATGCATAACATATATAAAATCGGCCGAAGTGTATATATGGGAGCTATACTGAAACCTCAACCGATTTCAATATAATTTGACAATTTTTTTTGGTACCAGATTTCGTCTCTCTCTGTCCGAATTTCTTTGGAATAGGACGCACACATCACGTTGGCTGCATCAAATATGTAAAATGGGCCGAAAATATATATGGGAGCTATATCCAAATCTAAATCGATTTTAACATAATTTGAAAAATTTATTTTTGTACCAAATTTGGACACGGACATACGTATCGTGTTTTGTGCATAAAATACATGAAATCGGCCGAAAATATATATGGGAGCTATATCCAAATCTGAACCGATTTCAATATAATTTCACAAATTTATTTGTGAACATAATTTAGGCACTCATGCCGACTCGGATATACGTATCGTGTTTTGTACATCAAATACATGAAATCGGCCGAAAATATATATGGGAGCTATATCTAAATCTGAACCGATTTCAATATAATTTGGCAAATTTATTTTTGTTTCAAACTCCGTTACGCATTCCAAATTGGAGACTGTATCTGTAACCTATCAATAGATATGTGCATATAAAATCTAAATTTTTGAGAGGTACCTCCGATTCTGATGCTATATCTCCAGTTCCAAGTGGAAATTCAAAAATGTATATAGCCTATGTTACTTTCAGGCGATGTAGCAGTATATATGGAAATTTTCAGAAAAATCTTTTCAGCGGTTTTCGAGTCCATAAATTACAAACAAACAAACATACAAACATTTTCCTCTTTTATAGATATAGATATACTGTTCCACAATAGGAACTATAAACTTTTTCGTTAAAAATGTGGCCAATGTTGTTAAAATAATGAATTTCCTTAGGAAAACGTGGACCTTTATTAAAAATGGTCCGCCGCTGGAGGAAGAACCCATTTGAACTCTTAATACCGAATTTTAAACCATTTCATTTTTTTAAAATGTTGTTAATGTTGTCAAAATAAGAAATAAACAGATTAGGCGCGATTTCAGCGAACGTGTAGATCCTAGAGATCAACAGTAATATACGTCTTTTTTAAATTGTTTAGATGAATGTCTATCAACAATCTTTCACGCTTTAGTGTTCCATGCGCCACATCCTTCTTTTAACACAGAAACAAGTTATAAAAAGCTTTTGAAAAGCCAAAAAATACGTACCGAACACTTAAGCATGGCAACGAGTTGGCTTACCTCAAATCCAAAAATATGTACCGCTTCCGATCTTTATTTTGCTGGCGGTGGGACTTCGTTTATCACATTTGGCACACTGTGCCACAAGCAGCTGCGACTAAAATCGCGCGTAACAATAGTTTAGCCAATGCTGTTGGCAGTTTTGTATGTATTCCAAAATATGATCAGCCAACAAAGGTTTCACCAATTTCCCTTGGCGTCGTGGTGAAATTGCGCCATGCAAACGACACTTAATATTGGGTACAGTGTCTAATTAAAATTAATATTATTTATTGACATTTTTTTATTCACTTACAAACCTTTCATAATTAAAAAATAAAAACATTTCTAAATGAATATCCTTGGCCGATTTAAAATCCTTTTTAATCGAATTATCCCTCGTTGAATTATCCATTGAAAAAATTGACTAGATGCAGCATAGCGGCCTTTCAAAAAACAAAAATAAATTCTCAGCTATGCCGACATCTTGCCAACTGACCAATAGATGAATGGTTGGTTATGGATGGATGGAAGAATTCTCGATTCGTACTTCACAGCGTTTTAATACTTTACACTAGACAACAATTTTTTATCTTTTTTATTTTTTTTTTTGGTTGTCTTTGGAGACAATCTCTTGATCCGTTTGTGACAAAGTCTTATTGGCAACTGACTTAGAAGTTCCAAGTCTAGCTCAGCACCACACCTCAAGCCATTTTTCGATTTTTGTATTTTCCATATTGGAAACACCAATACTAATGCCCGGCACCGGCAGGTACCCATGTACGTGTACAAATACTTTCTTACTGCATTTGTGTGTGCGAGCGTGAGCAATGTTTCTTCGACGTTATGCGTGTAAGTACGTGAGCTCAACAAGTGTCCGAGTGTAAAAAAATAAAATACAGGTTACAAAATAAAAAATTCAAAAAAAATAATAATTGAAAGAAAATACTTTTAGGGCATTTGGAAATGACTGTGTGGCACATGTACGCCAAGCTAATGAAAATAAGTAAAAGGTGAAATATGTCAAATACCCATTGGTGGAAAAAAACAATATTCCAGGGTTCTCGTATTGATGAAGAAGGCGATAGTGTAAAAATGCTGACTGAGAATAGCAGTAGTCTGTACTCTCCGATTTATTGCTGGAATTTATTTAAACCGTACAATTCAATCTATAACTCTTCGAATATAGAGAAAATCCTATTGGACAGTGGTTTAAACATTTTTAAATTAAAACTAATGTTGTAGAAATGTTAGGATAAAATTGGGCACTATGACTGCATTTTATACCGTTGCCATACCACAACGTCGATTAGTATGTTACACTTTCTTTAGCGAAGATTTTAGAAGTGCACAATAAAAATATATATGTCGAATCTACCATTTGACAAATTCTCCCATTTGAGTTTTCTCATTGTGGAATAATAAATATGAAAATTTTGATAGAAACTTCAGGGATATAACACTTACATTCCCTACAACACTACAACATGTTCGAAGTCCCCTTATGTCCAAATCCATTTTGGAAGATTTCGTTTTTATACCCTACACCACAAGGTGGTCAGGGTATTATATCTTTGTGTATTTGTTTGTAACAGGCAAAAGGAAACGAGATAGTCCCATAGTTCCTTTTGATGATCTGCATAGAATCACTTTCTGAGTTGATTCATGCATGTCAGTCCGTCTGTCCGTCTGTCCATGTATTCTTGTGAACAAAATGCAGGTCGCATTTATTATCCGATTGAGATGAAATTTTGCAAACAACATTTGTTTGGCCCAGGGACGAACCCTAAATTGGAGATCATCGGTCAAAATTTAGATATAGCTCCCATATATATCTTCGTCCGATTTGCCTTTTATTGTGCACCAAACGTGTAATATCAGCCCGAATAGAATGGAAACATACAACCAAATTAGGACTGAAAATAAGTATGCCAAATTTGATCGAAATCGGTTAAGGTATAGCTATAGCTCCCATATATATTGTTCATCCGATTTGTTATTTTTGTCCTCTGCAGCCGTAATATGCACTCTGTAACAACAATATTTGGGGAAATATATCAAATGCAGCTCAGAAATACCTTTGCTAAATTTTATCGAGATCGGTTCAGATTTGGATATAGTTCCCATATATAACTTCGTCCGATTTACCTTTTATTGTGCACCAAACGTCTAATATTTGCCCAAATGGGATGGAATTTGGCACATACAACCGAATTTAGTCTAGAAGGTAGTATGCCAGATCGGTTCAGATATAGCTATAGCTCCCATATATATTGTTCATATGCACTCCGTAACAACGATATTCAGGGAAATATATCAAATACAGCTCAGAAATATCTTTGCCAAATTTTATCGAGATCGGTTCAGATTTGGATATAGTTCCCATATACATATATCTATTGGGCAATACATGTCCGAATTTAAAAGATACAAATGCTTCGGCATATTTAGTCCTTTGCATTTTAAATTATAATTATAATCATAAAATCGGCCCCGCCCAACTTTGGGACTTTCTTTACTGGTTGAAACAATGTCCCTGTCCTTAACTCTCTTCTAATGCGAAGTTCCGTGTCGATTCATTTTCAATTGTGGCCTATAGAGCGACTACAAACTTAGAAAAATCTACATTTTTTAGTCCATTGATGTACATGTCGATAACAATAGGCTTTAATCCTGACTCCAACCCTACATCCATGCCAAATTTCGCGAGGATCAGACGATAATTGCTACATTTATATGATACCCTCAAAACGTACAAAATTTACAATTTTCTTAAATTTTATCTATTTCTGGCAAGATACCATTCCGAGACAATAGGGATCTATTCTGACCCCAAGTGTTGTAGGGTATAACAATTTCAAATTAGTCAAGCTAAAATATCCCTATTAAAATTTATTGCACTAAAATCTATCTTAGGGCTATAATAAAACAAAATTCGTTTTAATAGAAATTTTGACTCAAACAGTTTTACGTGTGTGACTTATTGACTTAATTAGTGGAAATAGCGATGTCCAACCGTCGGTTTTTTCAAATTATTTTAGCTTCCGAAAGAAGTGATGTAGGCGGATACGATTTTACTCAGATGTATTTTAGGTCCGTAGAATTTTTCGTATTGAAAATGGACCACGTTTTGGTATAGTCCCGTTATAACTGTACCGATAGATTTAGGTTTTTTATTCACAATTTTAACAGTTTTGCTGTTAATTGGTAGTTTTGCTCCCAAATATCCTTGCAAAGAGCTGTCCATATACTTTTTTGTCTATAGGTACATGTCGACATCTTCGCTTTCCCCATGTAAATATACCTCCCCATATTTCGTATTTTAATGATTTAGCGACATTGTTTAAATGAATTATTTCAAAGTTGGTATTGACAATGGGTATTTTCTTCTCTTCTCTCGTATATATAAATCTACAAAGAGATTTTTGAATTTTTAATGATTTATATCAAAATATTCGACGGAATTGTTTCAAATTTGGTATTTAGAGTTCGAAATGTGTGCCACTTCTTATGACGGAAAATTAACTATAAACAAGTGAGGAATAAGGAAATTAAAAAAAAAAAAAAATAAAATCAATTAAAAATTCTATTAAAATCTTAAAAATACCGAATATCGGGGGAGGGAGGGGGGTGTACCGTTATATGTAGGCTATACGATATCGTGGACCTATATAGATAATTCTCTTCTAACGGATAAAGAACTTACAAAGAACTCCTTGTGTGGATTTTCAGACAATTCCATTGAAAAATGTTGCTGAAATCATAAAATACCGAACATCGGAAGGTGCCGTTATATGGGGGATATACGATATCGTGGACCTTTATAGACAATTTTCACAAAGAACTCCTTGTGTAGAATTTCAGACAATTTCATTGCAAAATTTGGCTAAAATCATCAAAATACCGAATATCGTTGTATGGGAGCTATGCGATATCGTGGACCGATATAGCCCATCTCCGAACTTGACCTGCCTGCAGAAAAAATACTGATATGTGCAAAATTTTAGTTTCCTAGCTTAATTCGTTTTGACTGTAGCGTGATTACAATAGACGGATGGACAGGGCTAAATAGTCGTAGAATTTTACGCTGATCAAGAATATACAGGGTGAGATAATAGAAAAACTGCAACAAAGTTAATCGCCATAATTTTTACATTTAAAAAAAAAAAACTATTGAATGAAAGCAAAAAATTTCGGAAATAGCATCACATTTTAGAATAAGTTTAGATTTGTTCGAATTGGTTGCCTTTGGCACGAATTATGGCCTTCAAACGGCCAATGAAACCGTCACACGCTGCCCGAATGTTGCTCTGCGTTATTTTGGCCCATTCCCGGCGAAGCGCTTGCTTGAGTTGATCGACACTTTAGTATTTTTTAATGCCAAACTTGCTTTCCAAAATACCCCAGACACAATAGTCCAACGAATTGGTATCCGAAGGTTTTGGTGGCCATTGTGCCAAATGAAGCGACGAACCTCATTTTGTAACCATTCTTGGGTGGCGCTTGCTGAGTGCGATGGTGCTGAGTCCTGTCGGAATGTCGAAGGTTTGCGCGCCCAGGGCTTTAATACACCATCCAGAATATTTTCGCGATAATATTCGGCATCTATTCTAATGTCACGGTCGATTAATACGAGCGGAGAGCGATCATCTTCTCTATTGGCGGCCCACTACTACTACTACTATATTTGGTATAATTTGGTATTGGGTGAACAAAAAAGTGCTTGAAATCTGATAATTGGTATTAAGTTCGCTGTTAATTTGTAGCCTATATATGGAGGTGTGTTTGGGATTGTACGAAAATTACTGCATGATACTCTATTTGGTATTGGAAGTATTGGAAGGGATAGAGATAAAATTCTGAAATTTGAGATTTGGCCGTCATTTTTTACTATTGTCGTTCGAAAAGTACTAAGTTGAACTAAATTTGATATTAGATGAAGGGATAAAGCTGAAAACGTGAAATTTATCATTGCAATAACTATTGGTGTCCAGGGTTGAGATATGGAACGGTTTTGCAAATGAGTAGTAAAATTCTACGAAAAGTACAGATGTTACCGAATATGGTATAGAATGAACGTAAAGAGCTGGAATCCCGAAATTTGATAAATGCCCCCATATAACGGTAAATCCTAATATTCGGTATTTTGATTATTTTTGCAAAATTTTTCACAGATTTATCTAAAAATCGGTATTTGTAGGTTATAATGCTGATAACATAGACTGAGAATTGACATCATTTGTCAAAACCATTTGTCAATTGGCATTTTCATATGGCATATTCACCACATAAACAACTATGATATCTAACCAGTAAAGAAAGTCCTAAAGTCGGGCGGGGCCGATTTTATGATACCTTACACCACTTTGCTCATTTAGTTGAGCTCCACATAACAATTAAAAGTTTTTTATGGGAGAATTCAATCATACACCCTATGATTATATTTATAATTTAAAATTCAAAGGACTAAATATGCCGAAGCATTTGTATCTTTTAATTTCGGACTTGTATTGCCCATTTGGTGTAAAATTAATTTGAAATCAGATAAAGATATATATGAGAGCTATATCCAAATCTGAACCGATCTAGATAAAATTTGGAAAAGATATTTCTGAGCTGTATTTGATATATTTCCCCAAATATTGTTGTTACGGATGAAAATACTAGAAATCGGATGAACAATATATATGGGAGCTATAGCTATATCCCAACCGATCTTCACCAAATTTGACATACTAGCTTCTGGACTCAATTAGGTCGTAAGTGCGATATTTCATCCCATTTGGGCAAATATTAGACGTTTTGTGCACAATAAAAAAATAAATCTGACGAATTTATATATGGGAGCTATATCCAAATCTGAACCGATCTAGATAAAATTTGGAAAAGATATTTCTGAGCTGTATTTGATATATTTCCCCAAATATTGTTGTTACAGATTGCATATTACGGCTGTGGGTAACAAATACAACAACTCGAATAAACAATATATATGGGAGCTATAGCTATATCTGAACCGATGTTCACCAAATTTGGCATACTACCTTCTAGACTCAATTCGGTCGTATGTGCCAAATTCCAACCCATTTGGGAAAATATTACACGTTTGGTGCACAATAAAATGTAAATCAGACGAAGTTATATATGGGAGCTATATCCAAATCTGAACCGATCTCGATAAAATTTAGCAAAGGTATTTCTGAGCTGCATTTGACATATTTCCCCAAATATTGTTGTTACAGAGTGCATATTACGGCTGCGGAAGGCAAAAATAACAAATCGGATGAACAATATATATGGGAGCTATAGCTATATCTGAACCAATTTCGATAAAATTTGGCATACTTATTTTCAGGTCTAATCTGATCGTACGTGCAAAATTCCATAATATTCGGACTGTTATTACACGTTCGGTGCACAAAAAAAGCAAATCGGACGAAGATATATATGGGAGCTATATCTAAATTTTTACCGATTATCTCCAATTTCAATAGGATTCGTCCTTGGGCCAAACAGATGATTTGTGCAAAATTTCATCTGGATCGGGCAATAAATGCGAACTGTACTTTGTTTAGAAAAATACATGGACGGACGGACATGCATAAATCAACTCAGAATGTGATTCTATGCAGATCATCAAAAGGAACTATGGGTCTATCTCGTTTCCTTTTGCCTGTTACAAACAAATGCACCAAGACATAATACCCTGACCACCTTGTGGTGTAGGGTATAAAAAACTATTGAATGAAAGCAAAAAATGCCGGAAATAGCATCACATTTTAGAAAAAGTTTCGATTTGTTCGAATTGGTTGCCTTTGGCACGAATTATGGCCTTCAAACGGCCAATGAAACCTTCACACGCTGCCCGAATGTTGCTCTGCGTTATTTTGGCCCACTCCCAGCGAAGCGCTTGTTTGAGGTGATCGACACTTTAGTATGTTTTAGTCCACAATAGTCCAACGGATTGGTATCCGAAGATTTTGGTGGCTATTGTGCCAAATGAAGCGTGAAACCTCATATTGTAACCAAATAAAATTCATTATTTGACGTAGAGCGTCAAAATTTAGCAGAACATTTGTATTGTGCTTATGATGGTTGGTATTGAAAATGAGATATATCCGTCCACGTTTTGATTTGGTCCCCATACGGTACCTCCCGATATTCGGTATTTTGATGATTTTTGTCACATTTTTTCACGGATTTGTCTAAAAATTGGTATTTGTTGATCATAATGGGTTCAAGCTCGTGTGGCGAAAAATTGTATGTATAGGTCCACGTTTTGTAAATGCCCCCATATAACGGTACCTCCTGATATTCGGTATTTTGATTATTTTTGCAACATTTTTCACTGATTTGTCTAAAAATCGGTATTTGTAGGTTATAATGCTGATAACATAGACTGAAGATTGACATCATTTGTCAAAACCGACAGATACCTTGAATTACTTTTAGTTTTCAATTGGCACTTTCATATGGCATATTATATAATAAAATAACAATGCATCTACCATGATATCTAAAAAGGACATTTGCATTGCCTATTCCTCTTCTTCTTCTCTTCCCTTACATCAATCTATCCACTGTGCTCACAAATTTAGTTGTGAGGGAGTCCACACTCAACTAACACTTGCTAACGGTTATGTGCGCATGTGTAAGTGTGTGAGTGCTCGGACACACATCGTGGACGAGAGGCACAACGACGACGATCACCGTCGTCATCACCAATTCAATTCGTCGTCGTCTCTACACGGTAAGGTAAGGTTAGGTAGTACTTGTGTTGTGTTGTGGGTACTGTTGTGTCAATGCGTGCTGCCGTTTTATTCATATAGTCGGGCACCTGATCTGCATTCCTAATGAGGATTTGGTAGTTGGTGATTCTTTTCGTCAACAATTGCCATTGGACTTGGTTGAAATTCGTAGCCTTTCTTCCCTCCGTTGTGTGAGATTTTGTGTTAACCTCAGAGTTTTGGGGGCATACTAGTCATCGAACCAGGCAAACAAACGATGGGCTGACGGACGGACATACCAGAAGCAAGCATGGCTTGTGTTATTTTGGTTGGCTAGCAATTGTGACAAACACACTACGACTCCGGGTACGTGTATATAGGCTATTGTTTCCGGTGCTTACATTGTGTTATGTTGCTGCTGCGGGTGTTGATGCGTTGTGACAATTCTCAACGCAGAAAATCTCTTCCAGGAATATAGACATTAATTTTTGGAAAACATAACAAATTTTCATAATTCATGATTTCCTCTTCAAGAGGAAGCAGAAGAAAGTAAAGAAAATTTATCTATAGCTCGATCTAGGCATACATTTTCATTGTTATACTCCTTTAGAACGTGTGGCTACTTTCCTTCCGTTGCGGCTAAGCTATACGAATATGTTTCGTTCAACAACACTATAACGTTTCCGGCTCGAACTTTTTCCATAAAAACTCTCGCACACACACACATATGTATATACCAAGTTTTTGGATTGTGTTTGTTAGCACACTCACACATATGTAAGCCAAACTTCATCACCCATCCAAAGGTTTTAATTTGTGAAATCCATATTGGGTACATCGGACCATAAAATATGGTGCGTTCGATTATACGTGCCCTCCGTCCTCTCCTACTCCATCCAGAGTCCACCAATCGTATTAAAAAATCTCGGTTAAAATACTTTATAGTGACCACCAGCTTGAATTACTAATGGCTTTGGTATGTACATTTATGGTTTTATGGCTGTCATATTTTGTTATTTTTTGGGAGGAATATGTATGTGGGTACTTGTGGTGTTTTGTAGTGATGTAATGTCAAAATACTTTGCTCATCGGTTTTACAAACAAATACATTTGCATACAACTAAACAATATAGGAATGGCAGTTATAAAATGAATTCGTTTGATATGGAAGATTTTGAAGTAATCCAAAGGTTAGCTGTACTTCTACAAAAATAAGGTTTTTCTTTCACAAATCTTTTTTTTTATACCCTCCACCATACATAGTATGGAGGGTATATTAAGTTCGTCATTCCGTTTGTAACTCATCGAAATAATCATTTTAGACCCAACAAAGTATATGTATTCTTGATCAGCGTAAAATTCTAAGACGATTTAGCAATGTCTGTCCGTCTGTCCGTCTGTTGTAATCACGCTGCAGTCTAAACGAATTAAGATAGGAAGCTTAAAATTTGCATAGATCCCTCTTTTGTCTGCAGGCAGGTCAAGTTCGAAGATGGGCTATATCGGTCCACGATATCGTTTAGCCCCCATATAACGGTATCCCCCGATATTTGGTATTTTGATGATGTTAGTCACATTTTTCAATGGAATTGTCTGAAATTCCACACAAGGAGTCTCTAGTGGGTACTTTATACCTCGGAAGAGAATTATCCATATAGGTCCACGATATCATATAGCCCCCATATAACGGTACCCCCAGTTATTCGGTATTTTGATTTATTTACCCACATTTTTCAACGGAATTTTCTGATAATCCACACAAGGAGTTCCTTGTGGGTACTTTATCCAGTGGAAGAGAATCATTTATATAGGTCCACGATTTGTATAGGCCCACGATATCCACACAAGGAGTTCCTTGTGAGTATTTAATCCCTTGGAAGCGAATTGTGTATATGGGTCCACGATATCGTATAGCCCCCATATAACGGTACCCCCGATATTCGGTATTTTGATGATTTTAGCCATATTTATACCCTACACCACAAGGTGGTCACGGTATTATGTCTTTGTGCATTTGTTTGTAACAGGCAGAAGGAAACGAGATAGACCCATAGTTCCATTTGATGATCTGCATAGAATCACATTCTGAATCGATTTATGCATGTCCGTCCGTCCGTCCGTCCGTCTGTCCGTCCGTCCGTCTGTCCATGTATTTTTGTAAACAAAGTACAGGTCGCATTTATTGCCCGATCCAGATGAAATTTTGCAAAGATCTTTTGTTTGGCCCAAGGACGAACCCTATTGAAATTGGAGATAATCGGTCAAAATTTAGATATAGCTCCCATATATATCTTCGTCCGATTTGCCTTTTATTGTGCACCAAACGTGTAATATCAGCCCGAATTGTATGGAATTTTGCATATACACCCAAATTAGACCTGAAAATATGTATGCCAAATTTGATCGAAATCGGTTCAGATATAGCTATAGCTCCCATATATATTTTTCATCCGATTTGTTATTTCTGTCCATCGCCGCCGTAATATGCACTATGCAACAACAATATTTGGGGAAATATATCAAATACAGCTCAGAAATACATTTGCTAAATTTTATCGAGATCGGTTCAGATTTGGATATAGCTCCCATATATAACTTCGTCCGATTTACCTTTTATTGTGCACCAAACGTCTAATATTTTTCCAAATGGGATGGAATTTGGCACTTACGACCGAATTGAGTCTAGAAGCTAGTATGTCAAATTTGGTGAAGATCGGTTCAGATATAGCTATAGCTTCCATATATATTATTCATCCGATTTGTTATATTTGTTACCCACAACCGTAATATGCACTCCGTAACAACGATATTCAGGGACATATATCAAATACAGCTCAGAAATATCCTTGCCAAATTTTATCGAGATCGGTTCAGATTTGGATATAGCTCCCATATATATCTTTATCCGATTTCAAGATAATTGTGCACCAAATGGGCAATACAATTCCGAATTTAAAAGATTTAAATTTAAAAGAACTTTAAATTATAATTATAATCATAGCGTGTATGATTGAATTCTCCCATAAAAACTTTTAATTGTTATGTGGAGCTCTACTTAATTAGCAAAGTGGTGTAGGGTATCATGAAGTCGGTCCCGCCCAACTTTAAGACTTTCTTTACTGGTTTCCTATGGTATTGTCTGAAAATCCACACAAGGAGTTCTTTGTGAGCAATTTAACCCCTGATAGGTAATTGTCTATATAGGTCCACAATATCGTATATCCCCCCATATATCGGCATTTTCCGATGTTAGATATTTTTAATATTTTAACAGAATTTTTAAGGGATTTTATTTTTTGAAAATTTTCTAATTCGTTGCAAATGGTGGAGGGTATTCAAAGTTCGGCCCGGCCAAACTTACTGTTTTTTTACTTGTTTAGTTCCCCCTTGTGGTACCTCCTGCACATAAGATCAAACTTTTCAAAATAAATCATATCTCTTCAAGAAATCTAAGGGAGCATTAGATTTAGTTGGAACTTTGCACAGAGTAATATTTGTGTCGCATTTTTTTCATATATTGCTTTGTTCCAGAACCTAAAGGAAAAAACAGTTATCGTAGTAAAAATTTAACATTCTTGCAGGTTCTGGAACAGTACTTAAGGTAATTGGATTTTGTTCTTTGAAAAAAATTAAATGAACAATTCTGCATTCGACATTCTTTCCTTTTTAAAAGTTTGCATTTCACATTTTCATAGAATACGAATTGAGACCCTGTTACGTCCTCAGAATATATGAACATTTTCAATAAACGATTAAAATTTTTACCCAGATTTGTTTCAAACTTTCCATGCCCACATTTTTCTGTCGCTACTAGAACCAGACAAAGACATAGAAGTGTAAAGATAGGACAAGACAGGGTCAAGATATGGCAACCCTGTGAAAATACCTCTGTTGTTACGATATCGTAACAACATAGTTAGCAATGTTAAGCGATTTAAACCGCTTAGGCAATATGCAATTAATTGGGAAAGTCTATGGAATATAATTTTGAAACTCAATTTTCGATTTTTCAAACTTTTGTTTGTCATTTTTTTTCTATAAATGTGTTTTTTTATATTAACATTTTCCTGTCGTGAGCTGTTATCAAGATAGTATAGACACAAACCATTGGCTCAGAATGCATTTTGTCTAGTCTTTACCATTTTAGGTATTTGCATAAAATTATCAAATTTGACAAATTACCAAAAAAAACTTTAAAAAAAACTACTTTTTATCAAATTTGCATTAGGTTTAATGTGGATATCATGTTTCAATTCTTCTGCTATATCCTTTTGAAAAAAAAAAACAAGCAAAATAGTATCAGTCGGTTTTTCCGACAGATGTATACCTCCAGCCTTCGACCCTTTATGGGGGAGGTTCCAAAGCAGTTGCCAAAATATGGACCAATTCGCTTCTGACATAAAACTGATATAAATATTACAACGTGCCACATTTGGACTATTGCGACTACTTCCTATACTTTATATGAGATATGTGCAAATTTCCGGAAAAATTGAAATAATGCGTGAGCTGCCAGATATAGCGGACAGAAGTACTCCATGAAAATGGAGTATGTACAAAACAAAAAGGAAATCGAATATTTACAATTACAAATTCCTATCAGATTTCTGGGTAAGAGAAATATTTAGATATAGCAAGTTGTAAAGAATCGTCGATTGTTTCGCAAGTTATGACAGATATAAGCATTGGAAATTGTGACCCTTTATGGGTGAGTTACCAGAAGGGGTTGGCAGATAATTATCATCTTCACAACAGATTTGATTTATCAAAAATATTTGGATGTGTGAAATTTGATGAGAGTTGGATGCTTAGTTCGCTTTCTTTGAGCGTTTTGTTTTTCCAAGTCGGGAACCCTATGTGCAGGACGTACCACAAGAAATGGTCCGATATCTACTTATTTTATAACAGATATTGTGTTCATGGAAATATTGAGATGTACCAAGTCTCAATGGAATCGGATGCTGATTTCGTGTTTAATGAGCATCATGAAAATTCAAAATTTTGTCCCTTTATGGGGGGGTACCTGAAGGAGTAGTAGTACTAGGAGGTTGATAAAAATATTGTGATGTGTGTAATTGGAAAACAATCGGAAACTTACATCGCATTTTATAAGAGTTCTAATTATTCACAATTTTGACCCTTTGAGGGGGAGGTACTTGATGGAGTGGACCGACATTGTCCATTTTCGCACCTGTCCTAGTACTAATGCAAATATTATAATTAAAAAGTTGAAGCAGAATCGAATTATCCTTTCTTTTTCTGTGTAATAAATTATTATTATTATTATTTTTTTTTTTTGAAAATGTTAACATTTTTTGGGGGAGGTACCAGAAGGAGTGGACTGATATTGCACATCTCCGAACTCGAGCTAAGTTTGACAATAATATTATGATGTACCAAGTTTGGATCAAATCGGATACTTCCTTCGAGAGTCATGCGCACCAGCCAGACCGGCAGACGGATGGACGGAAATCGCTAGATCGACTCCAAATGTCCTGAAACGAATTTGGTTCAAAGAGACCTAGGGTCTAAAACCCGTAATTTCGATGAGGCATGTTTTGGCCGTATCAAATGATATATACCCTCCCTAGCCAAATGGCTGAGGGCATAAAAACATCCAATTTTAAGCATGTCTCGTAACATTCGTCGACCCAATGAGCATGAAACATGTTTTTATTCTGCTTGACAATGGGATAAATCTTTAAAACATCATATTAAAGATTTTGGAAGCGTTTTCGAGTTTATAGATTATTTTATCACTAAATTTTCAATAATGCCCACTGTAGTGCATATAGTGTCCATATAGCAGTACTTCTTCACATTCGACAAATTTGGCATACGAAAGTACAAGGTCCATTTTCGGTATAAGCAGCTATTTTTGTTTTTTTTTTATAGGATTTAGCAGCATCTTCCATCTGAAGTGACTACAAATTCATATTTTAAAATATATATGAGTGAAACATATCCTCACATCACTTAAAAAATGTTCAATATAGGTCCTCGTGTTGCATTGCGAGACCACGTCTAGCCATGTTTTCCGAGTGAAAGGGCAACATCTTCCATCTGAAGTGACTACAAATTAATATCTTAAAATATATATATATGTGAAACATCATCACATCACATAAAAAAATGTTCAATATAGGTCCTAGTGTTGCATTGCGAAACCCAATTCTAGCCACGTTTCCCAATTGAAAGGGCAACAATTTGAGAAAGATCATTATTTAGGATCGAAGACACACTTGTGCACTAATAAAATAAAAATAATGACAAACCAGTAAAGAAAGACCAAATTCGGGCTGGTCCGACTTTATCATACCCTACACCATTTGGTGCACAATAAACTTGAAATCGGGTAAAGATATATATGGGAGCTATATCCAAATCTGAACCGATCTCAATAAAATTTGGCAAAAGTATTTCTGAGATATATTTAATATATTTCTCCGAATATCGTTGTTACGAAGTGCATATAACGGCTGTGAAGGAGAAATTTAACAAATCGGATGAAGAATATATGCATATGATAGATATACAGGGTGAGATAAAAAATGCCATAATTTTTACTTTTTTTTTAATTTTATTGAATGAAAGCATAAAATTTTAGAATAAGTTTAGATTTTAGACGGTCACCTTTGGCTCGAATTATAGCCTTCAAACGCCCATCGAAACCGGCCACACGCTGCCCGAATGTTGCTCTGCAAACGGCGAAGATTTTGCTTGAGGTGATCGACACTTTATTTTTTAATGTAGCCTTGCTTCCCAAAATACTCCAGACCAATAGTCCAACGGAGATTTTGCTGGCCATTGTGCGCTGTAAATGAAGCGGGGAACCTCATTTTGTAACCATTCTTCGGTGGCGCGTGCTGAGTGCGTTGGTGCTGAGTCCTGTTGGAATGTCCAAGGTCTGCGGCCAAAATGTTTTCATGCCCAAGTTTCATCTGTATGTTATAATGTTATAGAAGACTTCTTTTATGTAAAAACCATGGTAGAACTAAGAAGGTAAAGCCATGAAATTTGACAGGGCAAATTACAGAAAATGCAGAGATGGGCATGCATATTTGAAATGACTCTACCTTCTTAATTTTACCATGGTTTACATATATATAACCTAAAAGAAGGTAACATTATGCAGTCATATGCTTGATTTTTTTTTTTTTTTTTTTTCAAAATTATACATTTGACAACACATCATTGTCAAAATGGTTGTTTATAAATTTTGTACAAATCAGAGATGGGAACCTGTTTTCGATAACTTTAAATTTGACAAGGTAATTACAGACAAATTCAAAGCTGGGTATAATTTTTATACCCTACAACACTATGTGTTGGGGGTATTATAAGTTTGATTGGGCCGAAAATTATGTAACACCTCGAAATATTGGTTTCCCACATAGGAAAGTATATATGGATCTTCCTAGCTCGCCGAGCTGAGTCGATCTAGCTATGTATGTCCGTCCGTCCGTCTGTCCGTCTGTCCATGTTAATTTGTAATCACTCTACAGGTCGCAATTATGGCCCGATCTTCACGAAATTTAGAATGTAGGTGGGGCTTGGACCAGAATAGAACCCTATTGCTTTTGGAGATGATCGCCAAATGTTTAGGGGTTGAAATGGACCAAATACTGAAAAAATGTCGGATTTTGCAGTAGCTATACAGGTCGCAATTATAGACCAATCGACGCGAAATTTCGCATGTAGATAGAGTTTAGGGCGGGGAAGAAGCCTACTAATTTGGGTGGTCATCGGATAATATTACCCGCTAAATATTATCCGATGACCAAATATTATCCATAGACCATATCTTTTGTGTAGAAAAAATTCAAAATTTTTCATAAACCGCGAATATTTTAAATCCCGGCGAAATCACAAAGCCATCAAAAGGTTACTTCTGACCTTTACATTGATGTTATTATCCAACAAATCGGATATATAGCAAAATATGTGCGATATATATGTCTATCAAAGGAGATATGCTTGAAAAATCTCTTATATATCGAGAACGGCTGAACTGATTTTGACAGTTCTCATTAATTCAGAATGGCCTCTTGGCAGGAAAGAAAAAACGTCTAAAAAATCGCATAAAAATATCTCTCTAAAGATGAAAATATTGATTTTGTAAATTTTTCTCATATTTTTTTCAATTTTGTCATATTTTTGGCATATTTTCATTTTGAATTAAACATTTGGTAATATTTCTACAGCTAACAAAACTAAGTAGTTAGGATATCAGGATATCATGCCCGATCCTTACGAAATGTTGCATGGGGATAAGATGAGGGTCAGAATAGAAGTCTACTCTTTTTGGAGATGATCGCCATATATTTAGGGGTTGAAATGGACCAACAACTGCAAAATTGTCGGCAGGTCGTAATTATCGTCCGATCCTCACGCACATTTGAATGGGGGTTACCGCACATTGCAAAAGCCAAGCAGTTTTGGATGGCCATCCAAAAATATTCAATGTGTGAAGGAGTTTGCCAACTTTTGTAGAAAAAATACGAAAATGTCTATTCCAGTGACTTTTTGGAGAATTCACAAATACAGGAAAAACGCACTTCTGACTATTTCGTTAACACTGATTTCGTTGAAGAATATAGTCAAATGTCTGTATCTCATATAGATGCGTTACAGTCAAAAACCAATAATAAATGTGGATCTTTTGCCACTTCTGAGAGATTATGGGTCTTTGGGAAATATTGGTTCCAGATCTAGGAAGACCATTTAAGTGCAACATCTACAAATAAATTGGAAATGATCAAATTAGTTTAAGTTGCTATTATTCGAGAACGAATCCTTATAGTTTTGTTATTTGTCACAATATCTTGTGGAATTCTTTCGAGTATCTCGCCTATATAAACTGTATCGTTTATTGTAGTGTTGTAGGGTATTCAACGGTCGACCCCGCTCGACTGTAGCCTTTGCTTACTTGTTTTGAAATAAGGTTAACTTTTATAATTCTACCATGGACTGGACAGTTCAATCGATTTTTACATACGTAAGGTTTTACGCAATTTTTTACAAATGCTACACACAGCAAAATCAAAAGAGAGGTCTCATACTAAACTTAATAAAATTATAAAATTAATTATTAATTATATTTTCGTACATATATTGATAGTTAATAATTGCTATTTAGGTTATTAACAAATTTAAACAAATTTTTCTCCAGACCTTCAAATGACATCGCTGTACACACCGAATAAGTATGTGCATAAACACACACACACAAACACACATTTTTGGTCAACACACACCGTTAGGTAACAATTGAAAATATTCGATATAAAAAATAATTATCGAATATTTTTTCAATAAAACGAGTTAAAACTACAAATGTTCACATTTAAAATGTACGATGGCACAAATGCATGGCCCGCTTGGCGATTGATCATTGGGCGCAGGCAGCGACTTGAAAGAGATTTGCGACTTCGCTGGTTTCTATTGGCCGAACATTGAATTTGTTATTGCTTTTCGACACATCGGAAGTATTGATTAAATATGCAGTGATGAAATTCTTAGTCAAAATAAAAATTAGTAATAAATATAATAGCATAACAGGTGTGTACGATAGTCCAAGATTTTATAATAATCTCGATGACCCAAAAGTCCCTAAAATGAGAGCTGCTGAAGGGAGCAATTTAGATAGTTATTAAAACTTTGACAATTCTTATTACTCAGAAGAATGGATCGATTTCTGCTCCCCATAAAAAATAGAGTATCGGAAACTAAGACCGAGCTTTGTAAAAAATAGGTCACACGTTCCCATAGCTATATCTGCCAAAACACCTTATAACTCCCTCATATTTGAATACTTTTAACGCCCTGGTACTGCATTAAACTTGGACGAGGTAAGAACATGTAAAGTTGTCAAATCTAAATTTAAAGCAGCTTGGAATAGCACTGTATATTAATGGTGTTCCCAAGCGTTTCATACCCTCAGCCATATGTCTAGACAGGGTATATATCATTTGATACGGCCAAAACCTGCCACATCGAAATAAGGGTTTTAGACCCCGGTCTCTTTGGACCAAATCCGTTAAAGGAAATTTGAAGTCGATCTGGGAATGTTCGTCCGTCTTTCTCATTGTCTGGCTGGCTATTGCGAACGATACATCGTAATATTATTGTCCAACTTAGATCGAGTTTGGAGATGGGCAAAATCGGTATATTCCAAAAGGTAAAAATTTTCAAAAAAAAATATTTTACTGCACAGAAGGAGGAAGGATAATCTGAGTTTGCTCCGACTTTGTAAATCCTAATATTTGCATCAGTGCCAGGGCAGGTGCAAAAATGGACAATGTCGATTCACCCCATCAAGTACCTCCCCACTCTTATAAAATGTGATCTAAGAGTCCAATTCGAATTAAGAACCTCAGAATATTTTATTAACGCAAGATCTGGTTTGAAGATTGAATATATCGGTTCACTCCTTCTGGTAACTCCCCCACAAAGGGGGGAGAATATTCATGAAGCTCACAAAACACGAAATTAACATCCGATTCCATTCCGACTTGGCACATCTCAATATTTCCTTCAACACAAGATCTGTTATAAATATGGTAGAGATCCAACCATTCCTTCTGGTACCTCTCCCACAAAGAGTCAAAGTTTTGAAAAACAAAAACTGTCATAAAATCCGAAATTAGCATACCGTTCTCTTCATATTTCACACATCCTATTATTTCTACTAACATTAGATCTGATGTGAATATGGGATATAACTGTCCACTCCTTTTGGTACCTCCCCCACAAAGGGTCAATATTTTGAATATCCATGAAACTCAAAAAACGCGAAATTAACATCCGATTCCATTCAGAATTGGTACATCTCAATATTTCCATCAATATAAAGATGGTACAAGTCGGACCATTTATTCTGGTACCTCCCCCACATAGGGTTCGAAGTAGCGGCAAGCGAAATAAACTCTCTTCAAATTTCAAACATCCAAATATTTTTGCTAAGGCAAGATCAGTTGTGTAGGTGATATATATCTGCGAACCCCTTCTGGTACCTCACCCACAAAGTTCACAATTTTCAATGCTTTCATCTGTCATAACTTTCAAAACAAGTCAGCGATTTTTTACAACTTACTATATCTAAATGTTTCTCCTAACCAGAAATCTGAGAAGAACTTGGAATTTATGATTTCGCATAAAATTGGATATAAATGTTCGATTTTCTTGTAATTTTGCCTATGCCAATATTTTAATCTGTATTAGAGGAAGTATGAAAATTGGACACTTCGGTCGACTATGTCGGGTACTTCACACACATTTTAACATTTTGTAAAAAATTTCACATATCTCATATAAAGTTAAGGAATTAGTCGATATAGTCCAGACCTGACACGTCTTTATTATCATATTCATTTAGGTCCGATACGAAATTGATAATATTGGCCCATTTATTCGGAACCGACTCCATAAAGGACCAACAATTTAAATAATCATAACAAAAATCCAAATAAAAATAAACAAATGTCGTCAAAACCTGACTTACTGATACTTTTTAACTTATTTTATAGTAACACCAGCAAAAGAGAGATATGTGGTGTTCGCTCTGGTAGAACAAGACGCTGCTCAGAAAGTACAGGGACTTTAAACTATTAAAAATGTCAAAAATATAGCAATCCTTTCGAATCAACAATTGAGGCAACCATGCCACTTTTTTTTTTCATAGCCAAATTTGTCTTGTACAAAGTTTTTTAAGAGAACGTAATTCGTGGCCATTCTACTTGTTTCTTTTTTAATCTGCTCTCAAGTTTTACTATATTCTCGGGTACTGGGAGTGGACTCTTGTTCTATGAAAATATGAATTTATAAAAGTTTTCATTTCGCATTTTCACAGAACAAGAATTGAGGCTCTGGAGTGGTTTCTAAGTAAAAAAAGTTGCAAAAGTGTGTAGTAGATTCCTGAGGGTTCTGAAACGGATGTCACAAACTATAGGTGTGTCTGGTTACCCTAAAATTTGTAACAATTGTTACAAATTGTTACTGGAAGTCATCTGTTAACCCGAAAGTTCTGCAAAAGAGAGCGGTTGGAGAGAGAAATTTTGACAGTTCTTTCAGTGAGAGTTTGCAAATTCTTGCTGGTCAAATTTCTTCTTGCAATCTCTTGCAACTCTTCTTCTACTCATTCATCGACATTCAATCAGATGTTTTCCATTTGTTTATTTATTTCTTTTTGTGATTTTAATTTGAAAATATTGTTTTGAAATTAGCAAGACTAATTGTTTTTGGAGAACAACTTTGCAAAATGTGAAAAAAAAGTAAATATTAATATGTAATAAGAAAATAAAAGACTATTTCCAACATTGGTTTGTTTTGACAAATCAGCTGATTAGTTGCAAGCTTTTGCAGGAATACCGTCAGTTTACTTTTCGCAATTTCCTTGCAAAAGAGAATAAAACTACCTTTCTCTCTCAGAAAGTTGTTGGTGGACAATTCCTGCAGGAAAAGTAACCAGACACACCTTATGTCATTCCCTTTAATATTTATGTTTCACAACCATGGTAGAAGAATACAGGTAGTCGCATCGACAAAGCTGCTTGTATAATGAACTGTCAAACTGATTTTGGAATTAAAAATTTTTAATAAAAAAATTTTTAAAATTGCAAAAGTTGTTGAAAAATGCATATTATACAACCTCCGATTCACGTCTGATAAGAAAACATTTAAAAATCTATTTTTTTTGACAAATTATTATAACATTTTTGACATATCAATGTTCCCATGGCACGAACAAATTTTAATTAATTTTTGCTAGAATACAAATGACGTCGTAAATGCAATATCTCTTAAACAGCAGCGAAAAACGTTAAACTTTTCCTTGACAGTTGAATATTCACCCCGTTCATCACCGTCCATGATAACTGATCAACACATCTCAAATCCCCCAAAATAATTACTCACCAGAATTGTCACAAACTTCAACATTCAACAGTCATTTTATATGCAAGTCCCCAGATCGCTTATCAAAAATGCCATGCCAATATCACCACCATCCAGGAAGATAAAAAAGGACAAAGAATGTGTTGAAAAAAAAATCTAGAAGAAAATTAACATTTTGATAGAAATAGAAAAAAGAAATGTAGCAATAGAGCAAAGAAAGGAACATTTTCTGTAAAGGTACAAAAAATGTTGATAGAGCTTTAAAAATATTAAAGCTTCTGAACTAAAATATTTTATTTTCTTCCCTTCTTATTTATATTTTTCATATCTTAAAGATTTATCATTTCTTTTTGTATTCATTCATTTAATTTTTCTTAGATAGCTTATTTATTTAATTTATTGCATTGCTTTCTAATTTAAAATTTATTTAATTTTGTAAATAACCTTTAATAATTATTATTTTAATTATTAATATGAATTGTATTAAATATGAACTTTGTAGCTTTTATAACATCCACCTTTAAAAAATTTGCACAATAGTTTGTATTGCATCTAGGATGGTTGGGAATGAAAATGAGATATGTCGGTCCACGTTTTTGGTGTAGCCCTCCAAATGTTCGGTATTTTGACGATTTTTCCACGGAATTATTCCATTTTTGATACTAAGAGTTAGTAACGGTTTCTACTTCTGGTGGGTAATTGGGACACGTTTTCGTATAGCCTGCATATAATCGGGATGTACCGATATTCGATATTTTGATGATATTTGCCGCATTTTCCCACGGATTTGTTTAAAAATTGGTATTTGTAGTTCGTAATAGGCTATACAACCGGTTTCAAAACATTGTCCATATTGGTCCACTATTTCAATATAACGGCACCATCGATATTCGATATTTTTTGTTTAAAATTTGGTATTTAAGACTCGCAATAGATAAAAATCTTTGTAGTATAAAATTATCCATATATGTTCCCGTTTTACTATGGCCCCACATAAAGGACCCACCAAACTTACTGGTATTTTCAGTTTAAAGTGGAATACGTTTGAATCCAGATGCTTTTATATATAAAGGTTTTTCAGTTAATTGTGGAGGCTATTTAAAGTTCTGCCTAACTTACTGTTTTTTACTTGCTTATATTATTTTTTTTTTTTTTTCTATCCAAATATATATAAAGCAAAAAACTATTACATTGTTAAATTTAAAGTATAAAAATAATCAGTCAAACTTGCAACATAGCCCATCGCAAGCTGAATGGTGCCTTTTGGATTGGAACCAATCTTATTTTACGTAGTACTCTACACTTCGTCTTAACATTATAAATTGGCGGTTAAAATACCCTGTGCACCTTCTCAGCGTTGGAGAGCAATTTTACCGTTACTCACAATTTACTCTACAGTAAGTTGAGTGAAATCTGGGTTAGTCTGAAATCCATCCATTAGATTGCATCGGAACAGATTTATGGTGGTACGTGTAGGACAGCTAGAATTATAATCGGAGGCTTTCTACGATTCCAGCACGAGCCATTCAAAAGTCGACTTATGAGTTTTTTATATTAGAGTGACACAGAAACTATAAAAAATTAGAAAATTAAAAAAGAACATTATGATACAAAACCAAAAATTGGGCATTAGGTTTAAATTATTCATGAACTACTGTAACGATTATTCTTGAGCGTAAGACGAAGATAAGCTTTAAGTGTTATCTATCGAATGAAAAAAGAGTGAAAACATTCGTTTGAAAGTAACAGAATTTAATCACTTAAAAGTAATTCCTTTCCACTGTGATATTTGTCTCAGCTTTAATTTGCCACAAGAATTGTACGCTTTCGTCAAAGTACTACCTCAATACGTTATTACAGCATTAGAAAATCAGCTGATCATATAATATCGTATCGTAGTTTAATGCACTACGTCATGCACTAATTTCGTCTCATTGGGACTACGTGATTTGAGATAGACAGCGGGCATTGTATAAACAAAAATAAACTGCATTTTGCCCCATAAGACCCCGTACAAATAAATATATATCTAATAAAATATGACATCGGCATTTTCAAGTTCAGATACTGCCGTATTAGAAAGACAGGCAGATTTGATAGACGTTGAGCGAGAAGTTTCGCTGGAGGAAATATGGAGTGATTCCCATCGTGAAACTTGTTTCGAATGGATAAAAAGCAATGGCTACAAAAGAGTAAGATCAAAAAGTTTAATGACTATATAACGATAATAATTAAGCGTTTTTTAGGTTTGTCTACAATTTCCTGACAACTATCTGAAATGCAGTGAAGCTATTGCCGCAAGTATTAGACAGGCTTTTTCTGCGGCAGATGAAGTTAAGACATTTATTTTGGCCGATACATCATACGGCAGTTGCTGTGTAGATGAGGTATGTATTGGTAAGGGTCAAGGTGCTACAATCTTCGATATTGCCGACAACGGATTACAGCAGTAGCCAAATAATTCTCTGTCGCTCTCGTGTTCCATTGGATAGGATAACGCCCTGTGGAATAGGATAACACCCTGTATTCGGCGCAGTCTCGAATCATGATATTTCCATAACATCATGATTGCAATGATAGTCGTTTTTCTTCCGAGATTTGAATCTTTCTTAAAGTACCCTCGCCCCTATACCATGGGCATAATACAATAAATATGATCGGATGAAGACATTCGCCTATGAGCAAATGTAGCACTGGATGCATAACATTTCTCATAATTTTAATTGGGTGCAAGACCCTTGACCATAATATAAGATTTCTAACTTAAGGCAAACCTATGTTATTATTGATACCGGATATGCGAACCAAAATTTATACCTCAGATCAGGTAAACTGATAACTTTAAATTGTGAGTTTCTGGAAGGATGAAAAATTTTATGTAATCAAAATCTCAAAAATAACACTACAAAAACTTTATATACGAAAAAAATGGTCACAAATGTTCCTGGATAGCAAAAGTTTTTTCATAGCTTTTCCAACGTCTTACTTCTTTCTGAAAGTCTGTATTTCCGATAGATTACGTTTTGACGGTTAAGTGCAATACGATAATAATATAATTTCTTTATATATTTCAGATTGCAGCGGCTCATGTTGATGCTGATTCCCTGGTTCATTTTGGCAACGCATGCCGAAGCAAAGTTTCCCGATTACCAGTACTTTATTTGTATCCGAAATTCGAGTTGGACTTGGAAAAGTTCTATACCTACCTTGAATCATATAGAGAGCACTCAACATCAAAGGTGGTCACTATCTACCTAGATATTGGCTATCATCAGCTACTTAATAAATCGAGTTATGATGAACTGATGGAAAAGTGTAAAGCCCTAAAAGCTATGCGTTTGGACATTATCACTTATTGTGGAGATAAATATGCTACAATTGCAGAGAATGGACAAGTTTCCCTAAAAACCAATGGAGACTACACCAAAGAAGTAGATGAATCGGACGCAAATAGAATATGTTTATTTGTTGGTTCGGATAACCAGCGTTTCTTTAACCTATCACTCACCACCAAAGCTGATAAATGGTTCATTTATGATGTGTCCACGGCAACGGGTAGGGAAAAGAATCCCCTAACGGCCACATATATACGACGCAGATATTTTTACATAGAAAAATGTAAAGACACCCAAACATTAGGTTTAATTGTTGCCACACTTACTTCCAATGGTTATTTAGACGTTGTCAAACATCTACAGACCATGGCCAAAGCAAGGGGCATTAAGACACAGATTATCTCAGTTGGCCGCATAAATCCAGCTAAATTGGCCAATTTCTTGGAAATTGATTGTTTTGTACTTATCGGTTGTCCTTTTAACAATATGTTCGAATCGAAGGAATTCTACAAACCCATTGTATCGGTGTTTGAAGCTGAAATGGCATTAAATCCAGCCTGGCATATGCGCTATCCAGAATCATATGTAACAGATTTTAAAGATCTACTGCCTGAAGGACGTAGTTTCCTTGAATTCAATGCCAACGATATAAATCCAGAAGATGTTAGTTTACTTACCGGGCGTATGCGTTTCAATGGTACCAATGGAAATGATGTGGAAACGGCAAATCTATCGGCATTGTCGGAACAGCAACAAACAATTGCAACACAAGCCAGAATGGAAGTAATGACAACAAATAATGGTTTGACATTTGAAGATCGTACATGGCGTGGACTTGATCCAGCGTTGGGACAAACTGAACCAGCTAAAATCGAAAAGGGTTTGAGTGGTATTCCAATTCGCTATACTCACGATTAGGATGCGAAATAGGAGTTAAGTGGTTATAAGTACTTGTAATTTTTAATTGGATTGATTTTACTTTTCTGTATAAGTTTTCTCAGAGATTTCGTTTTTTATTTCGTCCAATATGTCTGTTCTAAGATTTCCACATGATTCTGTCTATATTTTATCGACAATATAATAAACTTTTTTTTGTAATGAAAAAAATAATTTATTATTTTTTGTTCCCTTTAAATGGATTACAGCAAATATATGGCTTAATGTCCTGCTAAAGGAAGATTTTAATAAATAAATATAAAATAAGAGGGGCTTTATTTTACTATTAAAAATATTCAACATTAAAAGTAACTCCATATGTAGTCTTAAATATTCTTGAAAATATTTACGATTTGAAGACTTGAATAAAATATAAAAAGATCGACGTGAAAACAGGAAAAGTCCATGACTTTAAGACTGAATCCGGAGTAGAAAACTATAAAAATATATGATCATAAGATCTGACCAGAAAAGAACCACCAAAAAGGGATCACATTTTAAATTTTAAATAACTCGCGATTTTAATAGGAATTAAAATCGCGACATTATCTTTAAAAAAAATTAAAAGAAGAAACTGTTCCTGGCGCTATCCACAATTGTTGACATTATAGAGTGGCGGAAACTATGCAAAAAATTATAAGCTTCGCGTGTAAGAAACTGTTTCTGGCGTTATCCACAATTGTTGACATTATAGAGTGGCGAAAAAATTATGCAAAAAATTATAAGCATCGCGTGTATGGTCGTGAATGGCTTAAGAATAAAAATTTAAATAAGGCTATAAATAAAATTCCTCAATTTTGCGTCCTATGAAAATCAAGGATTCAAGTTAAAAAATGAGATTCCAAATCTTGGAATATTCTGCGAAATCATGATTTAACGAAATTTCCATAAAATCGACATTGGCACAAAAAAAATTAATTCAACAATTCTAAGAATGTAATAAATCTTACTTTATGAAGCTCTATTTCGATTCCATTAATTCTAAAAAAGACGTTTTCAAGCTCAAAAATCTTAAAAATTACTACTTAAAGCCTCGACAGATTTAAAACAAACAACAGGAGTTTGAACACTGAAAAATCCACTAAGAAATATCAATTTATAATCCCGACTAAATACAAAAATCTATCCTTTTTTAAACAAACGAAAATATTTTCACATAGTTAAAGAAAATATATAAACATTTTTAATCTGTTTTATTTTTGTATTATTCTTATTTCTCAAAACTTACTAAAATTAATTCATGAACACAGACTTCCTAAAATAAAGCCTTTTTGGTTGGTGTGTCGCACAACAACAAAAATAATAGCAAATAACTGAAACTATTATGATTCTATGAAGAAAACTGGATGTGAAAAAATGGCATGGCATGCTGGCATTAGATTATTCATTTAACTTTTCTTGGTTTTGACCTCTGGGGGATCAATTAGATTTCCTTGGCGCACCACATCAATGTGTCCCATACGTATCATTTTCTCTTCCCATACAGCAATTTCTTTTCTGTAAATATAATAGTATTTTATGCGAAAATGAGTATATCGTGTACAATCAAAAGTTACATACTTATAGGTTTCAAACTCCTTGCGAGATTCCTGCATGTAAATATCTTTCTCGCCCTGTGACAATGTAGACCATTTTTTCGTAGCAGCTTCATGCCATTCTCGGAACGTTTGGTTCGGCTTCTGGGGTGTGCGGATTCTCTCCTTGGCTATGAAACGTATAAATGCTGATGCTGGCTTCTTTGGGCGTCCCAAATCCTTAATACGTTTGCGCATCATGCGACGTTCTTTAGCTTCGATTTTTTCTTGTTTGAGCTCCTTAATTTGGCTGCGTTGTTCATCGGTAATTTTGGCATCATATTTCATGCGTTTTTCAATATATTCTTGTTGTTCTTTTTTGTACTCTTCCTGGAGGCGTTGCTTCAACGATGCATCAGCTGTTTCCCACTTTTTGGAAACTTGCTTCACAACATCAACCAACGCCAAACTTGGATTTGCCGCCAAAATTTTTGGTCTCAAATCATTCATGAACCGAAAGTATGGTGTGAGTGGTTTCTTTGGCCTTGCCGGCAGACCAACTTGCTGTTCGACCGTAAGTTTACTAGCGGCTGTTGCTGGGCTACTCAAGCTTAAATTTGCCACCGAAAGTGGTCTGTTAGTATCGTGCACATTTGAAACGGGTGACGGGGAGGACGAATGATTTAAAGTTGATAGCGTTGGGGAATTAGATATGTTTGGTTTCAGATTAATCTCTACATGCTTATTGTTCTTAACTCCTACAACTTGCCTGCATTTGTTAATCAGAGAACCCAAAAAGGTGCCCTTGTTAAGTAAAGACACTGTTAGTAACATTTTGTTGTTGTTACTTGAATTCCGATTCAACCAATACTATATACAAATATTTTGGCAACGAAATGAACGATGATGTGATGAGACTACAGATGTAAAACAAATAAATTGATGAATTTTTTTGGCGTTAAAAAAACTAAAGCCGAAGAAGAATTTACAATGTATTTACATAAGAAAACGAGGAGCCCAGCTGACCGCAACAAACGTCACTGAAAAGTAAATAAATATAATGTGGGGTATGTTCAGTTTACTGTAGTGGTGCAACTTAAATGACCATGTTTGGCATATGGAATTGTGTATTTTCCAGTAAACATATAACCCGCAATGAAAACATCTTTTGCGAAAAATACATAGGCAAGAGTTTTAATTCATTGAAAAATCGAAATAAACATTTATTACTACAAACATTTATTAAAGTAAAGAAAATATTTTCAGAAGTTTTGCAAAATACGCACATTTAATCAGCTGATGATACTATGTAATCCTTACTGAGAAAATTTGCACTGACTTAAGAACATAAAATAGAGAATTGTATGAAAATATATGGTTTTCCAGAACCTGAAGAATCTACCAGAATTGTCATTTTTTCGATATCCTAAAGAAAAAATCGGTTATCGTAGTAACAACATTTACAATATTGCAATTCTGGAACTAACCATATATAAACAATTTTACAGTGATTTTTAATAAGTGCTGTCATTTCGGATAACCTGGTACTTAGAAACTAAGCCAGTGTTAAAAATGAAATGATAAATTCATTACAATAAATGTGAAAATGTTTCAGTCACAGCTCACAAAACTAAGGGATCTTTAGGTCGTCGCAAAAATCTTGCGAGCTGTTGAGGACAAGTAAGTGGTGCAGACATGGTAGAAGAATATAGGTAGACGCTTCGACACAACTGCTGGGACAATGAACTGTCAAACCAATTTTGAAATCGAAACTTTTAATGAAAAATTACTCAAATTTGTAAAAATTTTTAAAAAATGCATATTATAACAACTTCCGATTGGCGTCGGGTAGGAAAACATATATAAATATACTTATTTTTGAAGAAATATGTAAAAAAATTTGACCTGTATTCTTCTACCATGGGTGCAGAGAAAAACACCAATGCACAGTGGTCGCTGCCATTGGCCAAAATTCAAAAAATGAAAATCAGATATTTATTGTCAAATGTGTACACATGGATTCTTAAGAGGTTAAGCTTTTTAGAAAACATAATAATCTTGGCTTCATTCTAACGGGACACTTTAAAAATAGCATCAAAAAAGAGAAAATGTAGTTAGTTGCTTTTTTCAGTGGGATCAGTGAAAAAAAGAGTAAAAATAGATCTGCTTTACAAAATTAAATACATTTTAAAATGACAATTCTTGGCACAATTATTGAAAAGCAAGGTATTGACTTATTTTTTGTTCAGTAATTTGTGTGTTTAGTAGTTGTGTATAATATAGACGATGTGAATGTTCTCAGCTGCCTGTAAGATTAATTTTGAAAATAAAATTGGATTTCAGTTAAAGTTTTAATTGTTTTCCCCCCTGAATCCTCCAATGTGATTTTTTTCACGCCATTAGTAATGGTCCTAAGATTCTAGAAGTGCTAATTTAACTTTCAGATTTTGTCAGATTTGTATGTTATGCCCAATATACTGAAGTGACTTCGCTCCAATTTTGTCAGTTTATGATGTTTTTGTTGTTTGGGATTGATAAGGATATAATTGAGGGGTGCTCAATAATGTTGCCTGCATTGTCTTCTGGGCATAATATTAATGTCGAAAAATTTAAGGACTTTGCACTGAAAACGGCTAAAGAGTTAACAAATAGATATCCATGGCACTGTCTTCCACCCGCAGCTCATAAAATTTTAATACACGCACCCGACATTATAAATTTGTCATTGTATCGATTGGAGAATTATAGGAGGTAGCCGTGGAGTCTAGAAACAAAGATATAAAAAAGTTTCGACTAAATCATACCCGAAAAAATTCTCGTGTTTCAACAAAAACAGATCTTATTAACGGTCTTCTTTTGAGCTCTGACCCTTTTATAACGGGACAGCGAACGTTACCAAACAAAAAAATCTATATTATTAAAATCTGCATTTGATTTACTTGAATAACACTGAAATTTATAAATATCCATTAGTAACTTTGATTAAATTTTATATTGAATTGTTTATTTTGTTTACAAAAAAATTGTCTATCAAATTTTGAATTTATTTGTATAAAAAATACTTCTATTTTTGGAGGTACCTTTACCTCTACCTGAAGGCGGATCGTTCCAAATAATTTTCAGTAAGACTATTTTTTCAGCTCTTTAGAACGTAAAATGTCAAATAATAGAACAATCTAGTGTAGAAATGTAACAAAAATTGTGCAAATATCCCTTATTCGGGAGGTACGTTGTAAGGGGACCATACCAAAACATGCATCGACCATATCCATTTTGTCACATTTTTATTTTTATCCCATCAAGGTACCATAACCAAAGAATCATATTGATATCTGCACTGAAAGTATTTTTGGCCGCTGTTCCCATACGACCTCGACCACTGTGCAATGGTACAATAGGAAACCTTATTTCAAGTAGCTTCCGTGCTATTTTGATGTTAGGGCTGATTTCAAATTTGTTGGCGTTCACTGCTAATAATATGGTCCTGTAAACGTGCTCGTACATTCTTTAATTGTTCCCTTTATAAAGGAATGATATTGCAATTAAAAAATAAAATAAAATGGAATTATTTTTCAGTTGATATTTTTGCAGATGGCGAAGCCACGAAATTGTTTTCGTCGCATAGTTTTCTGGTTTTTATTTTCGTTGACAATTTTAGTCATTGAGCTTGTTTCGAAACATGGTACAATAATACAGCCCTGAGGCTATTCCCGCTTTCTGTCAGAATTTTTAAAAATTATATGAAACAAGTGGTTTCCATTAATTTTGAATTTTTCCTTATTTTTTAAAGGAGCTAAATTGTGCGAAGTTTAATGAGATGCCTGGATTTTTATTCAAAAATATGATAAAAGCTGTTCAATCTTTTAATCCCCTGGAAGATTTGATTGATATCTTTAAAGAGGGACCCGCAATGTACGTTTCATCCAATTATTGGTTTTGGAAATATTTTGTACTTATTTTTCAAAACAATACATACATACACAAAATTGACAGAAGTAGGGCACACTTACAAAACAATTGTAATCAGCTGGTAGCTCTACCTTACCTTTTCAATGTGCCATGGTCTCGAAAGAGTAAACAAATTATGATTTATTTTAAATTTTTTATGAAAAATATTTTCCTTGGAATTTTTTAAATTTGAAATTTTCTTTTTTTACATTTTTTAATAAGAATTGAGCCAAAGATTTCGCGTGTGAAAACATGTTTATAATAATTGAAACGGTAGACGTAAAAAAGACACATAAGCCCAGTTTGATGTGTGCCCATACAAGTTGTTTTGTTTATATCCACTGAACATGTCCCATAACATCTGTTTGGTAGATGCATAACCAAACAATTAGTTACCCTATTCCAACATGACCAACGAGGCCACTTCGTCCAGGCAAAAACCGTCTTCCACAAAGCCCTTAGAAATAACTGAAAAAGTGAGAGTCCTCTGTTTGCATGGCTATCGCCAAAATGGCGAAAGCTTTAAAAGTAAACTCGGCTCATTTCGCAAACATGTAAACAAATATGCCGAGTTTGTTTTCATAGATGCACCGCACAAGGCAAAACCCATGGAAGAGGGTGCAGAACCGCAAGCTGATCAATTGAGTTGGTGGTTTAATAAGGACGATGGTTCATTCAAGGGTACCAATAAAAATGGACCGGCATTTGGTTTTCAGGAGAGTCTAAAATTGGTTGAAGAAACGTGGAAAACACAGGGACCATTTCAAGGCTTGTTGGGCTTTTCACAGGGGGCCTGTTTTGTGGGTCTTATATGCGGTTTGGCGAAGAAAAAATGTAAGCGATGACAATGATTTATGTAATTTTTTTATTTATATGATAATGTTTTATGTTTTAGTAACCTCGATTAAACCGGAATTTGCCATTATGTCTTCGGGATTTCTTTCTGGCAGTTTGGTGCATAAAAGTGCCTATGAAGAGTCAGTCATAATACCCACATTGCACATTTATGGTCTATCCGATGAAATTATACCCAAAGAAATGAGCCAAGAACTGGCTAATCATTTCAAAAATGTCGAAGTTTTGGAGCATAACGGCGGCCATTACTTCCCGGCCACGTCACAACAGAAACAAACGTACATTAATTTTTTCCAAGATCGTTTGCAGGAATACTTAGAAAATCTTGAATTGCAACAGACGTCAAATGCGGCATTTGTCGAGGAACAACCACAAAATAGTGAAGATGTTTCGGATTCACTGGAGGAAAGTGATTAAAGTAATAACTTTGTATTCCAGTCAAAATTATATGAAAATATTAAATATATGTAATTATTTAAAAATAGTTTTATAGGAAATATATTAATGAAATCTATGAACAATATCAATGTGTGGGCTGCGGAGCAACGATTTGGAGGTCAACACGAAGTATTTGTAGATTTTTATTAAAATTATTATGCAGTCAACATTCACGAGCTTTAACAAAAAAAGATGTTTTTCTTTGGAAAGCCTTTGTATTTTAGCTACAACGGAATTATTTTATTATCCAGATGTAGGAAAAGAATTTTTAACGCTTTACGTAAATGGACCACTTTTGTCATTAGCACGTCCGGTAAGCATAAGTAAGAATTGAAGACGATACAAATCTGAACGCTTCTCCATTGCCTAGCACTACACTTTTTAGAAGTAGTTCGAAATATTTTTGTTGTAATTGAAGAATTAAATTTGTATTTCGAGAAATTCATTTGTGATTAAATACATTTCAATTGTTATCCGATAATTCCAATTTCAATTCGCCATATTCCATTCGAGCTTCGAATTATTTCACTTGTAATTTGAATTTTTTTTTTCCATTCGAAATTCGAATTACAGGGTGAGATGAAACAACTGCAACCAACTTTAGACTGCTGTCATTTCTAAGCCACTCGTCCGACAGCTATTAAAATTATTCCAGTGACAGCTCGTTATATTGTTTGCAAGCGTAGAAAAGCATTTTGGTGAGAATTTTCCAGAAAAAAAGGTTATTTTCTTTATATTTGGCTGCAAAACCACAAGTGGCTATCGTTAGAGCACTCCAGCATTTAAATGTGAATAAATTTTTTGTCTCGTACCATCGCTCATTACCGTGCTACTGGTAGCCTAGCCCAAAGTCAAGGACGTGGAAGCAAGAAAATAGCAACATCAGCAGAAATGGTTCGAAAGTAAAGAAGCGACCCGCGTGGCCGAAAAATGGCTCGTGAGCTGAACATATCGCAATATTCCATTCGGCAAATATTGAAAAACGAGCTCGGGGTAAAGCCATTGAAATTCCAAAAAGTGCAAGAACCTACACCGACAGAGAAAGAAAAATAGACTCAAAAGGGCTAAAGAGTTGCTTCACTCGAAAGTGGTGAACTGCCGAATTTGGTTTTCTCTGATGAGAAAACATTCGTTGTTACTTGCCAAAGAGGTCAGCTGAAAATGTACACCTTCGGTTGGGCACCAGAACTCAAGCGCCGGCCATGGTGATGGTGTCGGCCGCTATAACAGCCGATGGACACTCTCCGCTCGTATTAATCAACCGTGGCATCAGAATAAATGCCGATTATTATAGCGAAAATATTCTGGAGGGTGTATTAAAGCCAAACATTTTAGCCGCAGACCTTGGACATTCCAACAGGACTCAGCACCATTGCACTCAGCACGCACCACCTAAGAATGGATCCAAAATGAGGTTCCTCGCTTCATTTCCAGCGCACAATGGCCACCAAAATCTCCGGATACCAATCCGTAGGACTCTTGTGTCTGGAATATGTTGGAAAGCAAGGTTGGCACTAAAAAATACCAATGTGTCGATCACCTCAAGCAAGCGCTTCGCCGGGAATGGGCCAAAATACCGCAAAGCAACATTCGGGCAGCGTGTAACGATTTCATTGGCCGTTTGAAGGCCATAATTCGTGCCAAAGGTGACCAATTCGAACAAATCTAAAATTATTCTAAAATTGATGCTATTTCCGACATTTTTTTCTTTCATTCAATAAAATTAAAAAATATATATATGAGGTTTGACTTTGTTGCAGTTTTTTTTATCTCACTCTGTATATGCTTTATGGGGTCTACGACGAATATTTAGGGATATTACAAACGGAATGACAAAGTTAATATACCCTCCTTTTTCAAGGTGGTTGGTATTAAAAAAATAAGTATTTGTGAACTACATTGGGCCATTAAGCTAGCCACAACCAAAAACTTAAAAATGTGAACAATTTCGACTTCCAAGATTTTTGAGTTTGTTATTGGTCGGAATTATTTGCATTTGCGTATCTTCTCAGTCAATGTGGTAAAATGGCTGATCACCAATTTGCATAAATTTAGCATATAAGAAATGGTACATGTTGGATGATTTGGGAGTTCAATGGTGTGCGATTGCAAGGAAAACTGCCTGTCTCACTTTACGGCACATGTTCAAAAAAAAAGCTTCCTAAAACCGGGTTATGGACAAGCAATCCCTTAGAGACTTTTTGACTGCGACAAGTGAGATTGGCCTGAACGATTTACCTATTCTGACCAGGCGCCAAGTTCTAGCATTCAATATCAAACAAATTTCTATCGAAATGAATTTAAATTTGTTTATTTTACCTTGATTAACAAAAAGTGTAGAAGTTTAATAAAATTTTAACGCTCATCAATCTCAATCAAAACTCACACACAAAAATTCATTTCGATTGCATTTTTTTCAATATTAAATGCGAGAATTTCACCCCAGTCTGCTGTAGCATGACTTCTATATTGAGTTATATTCCTTTAAACTTAACCTAGCATTTTTGTTTGGGTGGTGATAATTAGATGCTACCAAATACGTTTATAAATTCCACCGACGGGGAAGTATTTCCAGTTTCTAAACCCTATTGGAAATGGATGAAAGGAAGAAAGAATAATTTAGCATAGTTGTCCAACTTTAACAAATCTAGCATAGTTTCTTTTGTTTGTTTTTATCTTTTCATCTTTTTTATTAAGAATTAAATCGAAACATAAACGTAATTAAATTAAATTAAATAGAGTTGTTTGTTGTTTAAATAGAATAGAAAATAGTAGTTTGTTTAAATCTCTTTTTTCTTCTTAATTTTGTATTTTTGTTGTTGTTGTTGTTGGGTATATTGATTGACTGGTTGATTAATGCGTTTTAGATAAAATGAGGACTGCAGTATAGTATTTAGAGATTATGAATCAATCGTTCATAATAGAAGTATGCATATATTGTAATTGATTTTATTTTATTCCTTTTCTTCTCAACATCATCATATTACGCTGTTTATTTTTAATTTATTTTATTAATGAGATTTTAACAAGGCTTTTATTAAGGGAAAGTTAAGAAAACAATTATTTAAATGGCGCTTGATTGCCATTGGTGACAGCATTGTCGAAAAAAAAAATTGAAAAACAGATAATCAAGCCTTTTTATTATTTCTTTAAGAATTTCTATGTAAAATAGGCATAACTTAAAATGCAGTCATATAAACAATAAGAGGTAGCACAAATAGCCAAGATATTTAAGATAATAAAAGAACCAACGAAATAAAGGAAACTTGATTTTAAATTAAATTGAGCCCTTCTCCCAACATTCATTAACACATTCGAATAAATCTAATCAAAAGTATTAGCCTCCTCCAAGGAGTTTGCAGTTTTTTTTCATTTTAGCATAAAAACAACACTGATTTCAATGGCGACAATTATTGTAAATATATATCTTGTGTATGTATATAGTATATGTAATATACTTTCATTCTGCCTCGTCAGGGTGTAATTGAGTGGTGTGTTAGGTTTTACATCAATTTTGTTACTTTTTCGCCACGGCCTGGTGTTTTGTTTGTTTATTTCTTCATTCGACTTAAATATTAAATAATTGTTGTTTCTTGTGTGTTAAATAAAAAAATAAGAGAATTTGTTAATAGAATAGGTTGTAGGCTTCTTTGAAAGTGTTGCTGTAATTTTACACTAAATTGCTACTGCATCTTTTTGCGTTGCTTTTGTTAATGTTGTTGTCTCATTAAATATGTATATCTATGCCACCTGTTCTTTGCCATTTGCTGCTTCTTGATTTTTCATTACTTCTGGTAAATCTGGTGGTGATGAATAGGGTGTAATATCAAGGGTTTCAAATTCGCCATTTTCCTTTCTGTAATGAGAAGAATAATTATATATAAAAGAAGATAAAATATGACATGAGTATTATAATCGATAAAATAGGGTTTATGTTTGGTAAGTTTCATTAGGTGTCAAAATAATTTGTAAAAGCGCTCATTATAATCAGGGCATTCATTCATACTCCTTTATGTAATGCTTCAAATTTTAGAACTCAATAAAATTAAAAAAAAAATCGTCTCCCATAACAAATTAAAGTTCACTTTTGTTGAATCCAAAAATATCACATTTCAAGATACATGTCCGTATTTAACAAACACACATGTACTCAAAAACATATACGAACGAAATAAATGACCCTGACAACAACAAATTGCAAAATGAATTAAAAATATCCCATATACATAAATGCTCTAAACAATATCAATATTGAATGTCGTACTCAGTGATTAATATTTTTTTTTGAGATAAGACATCATCGTCGTCGGAATAATCATACAAAAACAAAAAAAAAAAAAAAAAAAATATGAATTGAATTGAATTAAAACATGTTCAAGAGTAAAAAATGTATTATCAATAAGCAGGAGGAACTTGTCAAACGTGCGCTACTATGGTATAATGTTGTCGTCGTGTGAACTCATTAAATGAGTACAAAAAATTCACATAAATTGTACCATTGGACTCGAATATTGGTCTAGACAGATTGGCTATATTTATATAACGTAGTCATAAGTCAATAACACACAACATACCTTAAAGCCAAACCTAATTGAGCTGGTGCTTGCGCCTTAGCTGTTGACATTGTGATGCCATAATCTTGCAAAGTATTGTCATCTTCCATAATATCATTGTCTTGATTGAATAAACGTTGATCTGATGGTTTAACTTTTAAAATACCTGAAAAAGAAGAATGCATATTTTTGAGATATATATGTATATTAAAAAAAAATTAATTTAGATGTCACTGAGATTTGTTTATATTTGAAAGTGGTTTCTAAATTAAGTTAAAATATCCTGAATTATTAGGGCCAATTTTATCTCAAGAAAAAATAAAGAATATGCTAGAGTTTCGACTAAAAACTAGGGTAACAGTACGTTTATATATATGAGGGTTAACCCACTGGATTTGGATTTAAATTGTCATGGTGTTAATCGTCGATATCAACTATGAGGGGGATAAAATTAAATCGAAAAAGAAAATTAACAGTCGTGCGTAAAGGGGGTGAGAGAGAAAACTGCAACTGACTTCAGACTGCTGTCATTTCTAAGCCAATCATACGACAGCTGTCAAAATTATTCCAGCTCATTATATTGTCTACAAGCATACAAAAGCATTTTGGTGAGAATTTTTCAGAAAAAAAAGTCATTCGTGGTGGAATTCAAGCGTGATAGTGTGACTTCTTTATATTTGCCTGGAAAACCACAAGTGGCTATCGTTAGAGCACTCCAGCATTTAAATGTGAATAAATCTTTTGTGTCTCGTACCATAGCTCGTTACCGTGATACAAGTAGAGTAGCCCGACGTCATGGAAGTGGACGGAAGAAAACAGCAACATCAGCAGAAATGGTTCGAAACCCGCGTCACAGTGGCCGAAAAATGGCTCGTGAGCTGAACATATCGCAATATTCCATTCGGCAAATATTGAAAAATGAGCTCGGGGTAAAGCCATTAAAATTCCAAAAAGTGCAAGAACTAATACCGCAACAGAAAGGAAATAGACTTATAAGAACTTTTTAGTTCGCTTGGCCGAAAGTTGTGAACTGTCGAATTTGGTTTTCTTTGATGAGAAAACATTCGTTGTACAGCATTTGTAAACAAACAAAATGATCGTGTTTACTTGCCAAAGAGGTCAGCTGAAAATGTGCACCTTCGGTTGGCCACCAGAACTCAAGCACCGACAATAGTGATGGTGTGGACCGCCATAACAGCTGATGGTCGCTCTCCGTTCGTATTAATCGATCGTGGCATCAGAATAAATGCTGAATATTATCGCGAAAATATTCTGGAGGGCGTATTAAAGCCTTGGGCCCGCAAACATTTTGGCCGCAGACCTAGGACATTCCAATAGGACTCAGCACCATCGCACTCAGCACGCGACACCCAAGAACGATTACAAAATGATTTTAGAAAGCAAAGTTGGCACTAAAAAATACCAGAGTGTCGATCACCTCAAGCAAGCGCTTCGCCGGGAATGGTTTCATTGGCCATTTGAAGGCCATAATTCGTGCTAAAGGTGAGCAATTCGAACAAATCTAAACTTATTCTAAAATTTGATGCTATTTCCGACATTTTTTGCTTTCATTCAATAAAATTTAAAAAAAATGTAAAAATGTTACAGTTTTTTTATTTCACCCTGTATACATTGCTAAAATACTTATGACTTGGACAATCAAGTAATAGTTTCCGAAGGAGTAAGGAAACCTTATGTGGTGTACCTTGTCTAATGGGAATAAGTTACCAAAATATTTAATTTGTATCAATAAAAAATTAGCAAAGATTACAGTTCGGAGGGACCGACCATGTAATAACCCAATACAACTTACGGTCAAGTTTATTTAAATCTGATACCCTTTCGACTGGAATATTTAAAATATCACTCCAAATATCAGGTTCTTAATGGGTTACAAATTAGTAATATATTCTTGTTTTTAGGACATTCGTGATTTTTTTACATCAGTCCGTTTAAACATGACCAGAGGCACATAAAAGGGCAAAATTCAGAGGCAATTGCTTCATATTTACGTCCTCGGTTGTGCTTATGGGAATTCGAAACAACGTTTTATTTAGTTTCATTTAACCTATTATCATTCAAAATGGTAGACTTCTGACTTGTTCCAGATTCCCACGCAACCACGCAAAGTAACGCTAACGTACCGATGACACCATCTACGTCAGATTCTTTCCATACGTCAATATTATCGCATGTTCCCTTTGTAAAATCTCATGAATGGCAAAAAGCACGATATGGTAGATTGAATTTCATAATATTTATGGAAAGAATCTTCGTCTCCTTTTAAAAATGATTTATCAAGCAGGTATGAGTAGAAGCAACAAATCTGTACAGTATGATTAGCGGATTCGGAGTATATCCACATTCATTGCACTTAAAGGACGTTGACTTTCTAGACACAGTAGGCTAGGCAAAAATGTTAGCGCCACTTGCCACAATTGTTTTGGATGCTAGAGTGATAAACACAAACAATCAAGCATTGGTATATCGATTTAGATTTTTACGTTCTTATGTACTTAAATATGATTATTCCAAATATAATAAAATATCATTAAATTAACAAAATTAACATTCGTCTTATATTGGAGAATATAGATTAAAAAATGACTTGTAAATGGAACATTTTATTTAGATGTTTCTGGCCTAACCTCAACATCATGATTTCCTCGAATAGCAACATATACCTATGGAGTACATTGAACTGTAAAATCCTATATTGTAACAATATTCTACTTTTAGTAAAATAAGACCTTTCTAAAATTTTATTTAATACTTTTTTATATTTGTATAGTTAAAATAACTTGTTATTATCTCAAGCGATATGACTCAAGTCCACTTGCCAAAAATTTCCATACAACAAATTGATTTGTTGGACAAAAACTAATTATAGCATGTTGGCATAATTCAATTTTAGTCATGACATAAATACTTTTGATGTGTGTTCAGGGTAAAAACTATGATCGATTCCCTCATCAAATTAAAAAAAAAAATAACCTATAACTACAAAAGTACCTACCTATAGGTATCTTTCAAAATATATTTAAAGGTCATATCATTTGGTCCCCTCAAAACACAAACAATTTCTTGTGTCCACATAAATGCTATTTTTGCCATTAAACAATTATTTGCTCTAGCTATTTTTGTTGTTTCATTTCAATTTGTTTACCTTCCAGCATACGCTTCAACTCGCCCACTGATGTATTCTCTTTGGCATCCGTAAAGATGGTAGTTTTGTGTTTTCTAATCATCAGGAACACATCCTAAAACAAACAACAACGAAAATAATAAGCTTTAATAAGTGTTACAAAATACAAATAAATTGATTGTTGAAATTGTTTCATTTTTATAATTTTTGGTCAAAGTTCAATTTTTGCCATTTGCTGTCAGAATAGCAGCTCTCATAAAGCATGATCATTACTGCCGGTCTCGCTCGTTGTTATAACAACAACAGCAGCGGCAAGCAGCTGCTGTCGCACAATTGGCATGCATATATTTCATATTTGAGAGCACAGGAACTATTCATTTGCTTCCGACACATTTTTGTGCCGTGGTTTATGACCCACATGTCACTTCTATGTGTGTCAAACACACAAAGGAATCAGCTTCCTTTCGTTCGACTTGAACACTCACCATGTTGCTTGTGTTGACTATTGGCTTTGTACTAAGACAACTTCGACGACGACGACGTTGACGACCTTGCCTGTTTTTTCTTCTTCGATTTGATTCACTGCTTTTTTGGGGGAGATTCACTCGGAGGAATTGTAATTACAAAATTTGTACAAGTCTTTTAATTGGATTTTTATCGTCCTATTGATAGCTCCCGTTTTACAAATCGTTTTCACGTCTATGCTTTTGCTTAGCAAAATAATGATGTTTAATTTTTTCTTTTTTTTTTGGTGTTTGTTGTATAAAAATATATAAGCAAAAAATTAACTTTTTTCTAGGGATCTATAATTTAATTTGCGTATAATCGGCAAACTACCGAAATGTACTATCGAAAGAGAAAAATAATCGAATTGTCGATGTCTGTTGTCGATAACCATTGTGCGTTCTTATCGTTGGTAACAGCTGATGTTTTGTGGTAGGTTTGTCGCATGAAACACATAAATATGCGACAGTTATGATGAATGTGGAACGAATTGCAGGAACAACAGTTTGAATGTCATATTTATGGGGAAGAAAATCTTTAGGTTATTTCTACAAGTCGTGGTACATAATTTACAAGGTAGTACATAAAAATAAAACACTGAAAACTGTTTTTGCAATTGTTTTTGGATATCGTAAAGGGAAAATCGGTTATCGTAGTAAACAGTTTTAAATTCTTGCAGTTCTGGAACAGAGCTAATATTTTCTAATAGGGCACTTTAAATTTTTTTAGAATGAACGGACAAAGCTAAAATCTTGAAATTTACTATGAGAAACAAGATTGGAATGTGAAATTGATATGTAAAGGTGTTTTGGCTGTATTAAGTGTGGGAACAGTATTAAATTTGAAACACTTTGGTTTAGGGCAAGGGGGAAAAATTCAGGTATTCACATCGATACAGCTACTGGGATAATTAATTGTCAAAACAATTCTGAAATTGAAAATTTTGAATGAAAAGTTATTGAAATTCGTTAAAATGTCGAAAAATGATTATCATAACAATCTCCGATTGGTGTTGTACAAGAAAACATGTAAAAATCGACTTATTAAAAGAATAACATTTCAAAACGTTTGATATATCAATGTTTGCAAGTGTTGATGCATCTACCTGTATTCTTTTACTATGGTTTAGGGTGAACAGATGAAGCTGAAATTCAGAAATTTTATATTAGGGTCATGTTGGTGATTCCTTTGTGATAAAGAGGTGTTTTGGGAAATTTGTACTACATGTGTAAAAAGAGTACTAAGTAGTACTATATTTGGTACTGAGTGAACAGAAAGCGTTTGAAATTTAAAATTTGGTGTTAGGACCACTGTTCATGTGTTGCCTGGATATATGGAAGCGCTTTCGGAAATGTGTACTATAATTGTACGAAAAATACTAAATATTTCTAAATTTGGTCTTGGGTGAAGGGAATATGATATGTAGAATACTAATGTGATAGCTGGGTTGAGATTTGGCGGTGGTTTGATATATTTGGCATTGGGTGAAGGGGCATGGCTGGAATTCTCAAATTTGATATTGAGCTCTTTGTTGGTATCTGGAATTGAGATATGGAGGTGGTTTTTGGAAGTGTGTACTATAATTATACAAAAAGTACTAAATAGTACTAAATTTGGTATTGGGTGAGGGAATAGAGCTGTGATCCCGAAATTTGATATTGAAGTGTCTGTTGGTAACTGGGATTTAGGTATGTAGGGGGTTTTGAAAATGTGTACTATAATTGTACAAAAAGTACTTAATTTGGTGTTGGATGACGGAATATAGGTAAAATCCTAAAGATTGATAAGGATGAACTTTTGGTGCCTGTGGTTTAGAGAAGGACCTGGTTTTGGAAATGAGTACCATAATAGTTCAATGGGGCAATTACAGAGCTGAAATTTCATATTAAGGTCACTGTTGGATGGGGATATAGATATTGTTTTGAAAATGCGTACTTTCACAGTACGAAAAGGACTAAATGCTACTACTAAATTTGGTATTGGATAAAGGTACAGAAATTTGAGATGGATGTCACTGCTGGTGTGTGTAGTTGAGAAAGAGGTGGTTTCGGAAATTCGTTCTACGAACGTACGAAAAGAGCAAAATGTGCCGCTGGGTGTTGGGACATAGATGGAATTCTGAAATTTGATATAGAAGCTACTATTGGTATATAGTTTTGAGAGAAGGGGGTGTATTCGGGAATGCGTAGTATGATTGTTCGAAAAGTACTAAATTTGCTGTTAAGTGAATGGATAGAACCGGAAACCTGAAATTTCCCTTTATGATATCGAGAAAATTTTTAAAACTAGTAGATTCTTGCAGGTTCTGGAACAGAGCAAAAATTATACATTTTCTTCTCTTTACCAAACAATTGTTTACCCAAGCATTAATTTTACAAAAAAAAAGTGATTTCTAGTCTCTCTCTTATCGATGATAAGTGAAAATTGCACATCCGCCCATTTGGATTTTATTGCAATAATAGCCATTTATTGCAACAATTTATTCAGACTAAACTATCATTGTACTTTTTGTGTGGTTTCATCTGCTTACTTTGGTTTGTGTCACTTTTGATGTAAAACTCTGTCTGAGCATGGAAATGGAATCATATAATTTTAATATATTTGTAATAGAGCACAGCTGAGCAGAATAGCATTTATAGTACTTATTGTGGTCAATTTGAACAGTATTTCGAAATAGAGAAAATTCAATTCAGATCCACAGAAAAAATTTATAAAAAGCAATTAAAAAGAAACAAAACTTTATCACTCAAAAACGAAATTAATTTTTTTTTTGGAATTGTTATTTTACCACGTTTTCAAATTTGTAACACTGTGCTTTTTAAACTAAAAAACAAAAAAAAAAAAAAAACGACCAGTTTGAGTGCTGTGGTTGTTTGAAGTCAGAAAATAATATAGAGCTATTCTGACCAACAACATCTCGTATTTATTCGAGGACAATTCCTTCTGACCAAATGCCACCCTACAGTAATAGAAACGGAGTTTTGAGAGCCCGTTATTGTGGTATATTTTATATGGTTTATAAAAGGATTGGAGTGGGGTGTTGCATTTGCAAGTCAGATTGCAGTAGCATTATGAGTATTTTAACATTTTATTTCGATTGTTTTTTTTTGGTTTGTATTCAAAAAAGGAGAATTAATAAATATTTTGTATTTGATTTGGCGACAAAATGATATTGCTAATAGTTTTTTTTTTTGTATTGTGGCTGAAGAAAGACATAATTATATTTTTAAAAACTTCTTCCTTAGAGCTGAAGAGGGTCAAAAGGGTTCGCAAAGGGAGCATCCGATCTAATTTAATTGATTTGGAATAATATATATAGTCTAATCTTCGCCCCTAGAAATATTTTAATCAGTTCGAAATAAAAAAATTTCGATTCAATAATTTTGGTACCTCACTTACACAGGGACACAATTTTGAAAGGGCATAATTATCGTAAGATTGGAAATTAAGTCTTTGCATTACATATTTTGTGGCATATCATAAAGGGATGTCAGAGACACACTCGAATCCTGCCGTCTTTCCTCCCGTAATTTGACATTAATATGCCAAGCGGCTTATGTACCGTCACCTTTTGTCCCCGATTTTTCTCGATTTTCGCAAATCCTAATGTTTCGTTAGAAATTAGATTAAGTACGATCATGAGATTTAATGGTTTATTCCTCTAATCTTCGCCCCTAGAAATATTTTAATCAGTTCGAAAGAAAAAAAAAATTCGATTCAATAATTTTGGTACCTCACTTACACGGGGACACAATTTTGAAAGGGCATAATTGTCGTAAGATTGGAAATTAAGTATTCGCATGACATATTTTGTGGCATATCATAAAGGGATGTCAGAGACGCACTCGAATCCTGCCGTCTGTCCTCCCGTAATTTGACATTAATATGCCAAGCGGCTTATGTACCGTCACCTTTAGTCCCCGATTTTCACAAATCCTAATATTTCGTTAGAGATTAGATTAAGTACGATCATGAGATTTAATTGTTTATTCCTTTTTCACGAATGGCAAAAAAACCTGTATCCAATTTGAAGCGAAGAGTGTATCCGTGTAGATCCAAACTTCAAACTATAATACAATTTTTGGATTTCTATTAACTTTTTTTAAATGAAAACATTGCAGAAATTATTTTGAATCTTGATTTGATTCAACTTGGACTTGGTAAAGTTCCTTATAGTCAAGAAACCATCTTAAAGGACCCTATGAAAAGATTCGCGGAGTTTTAATGAATACTGCGTTTTTAAGGATCTTTGGTCAGGAAAAGTGGATTTCAAAGGATCTTCCGGCCAAGAATTGTGTGTTTTTAAAGAACGCTCAAGAAAAGTATCGTGGATGTTTCAAACCTTCGGAGTTTTTTAAAGGACCTTCTGATCAACAAAAAAGGTTTTTGATATAAACTTATGCTCAGAAGTAGTGGATTTTACATGACAAGAAGTATGGGTTTTTTAAAGGCCTTCTGTCCAAGAATCTTGGGGTTTCTAAAGGATATTCCGGTTAATAGTCATCAATGGTCAGATTTAAATGACCTTCTTATAAAGAATACTGAATTTTCAAAGGATCTTTTGGTCAGGGACAGTGTTATTTGAAGGAAATATTTTTAAGGGATCTACTGGTCATTTTTTGAAGGTTCTACTGGTATTCAAAAAAAAAAAAAAAAAATAAATAAAATAAATAAGTAAGTAATATATATAAAGGGTGAGATAAAAAAACTGCAACAAAGTCAAACGCCATAAATTTTACATTTTTTTACATTTTATTTAATTAAAACAAAAAATATCGGAAATAACATCAAATTTTAGAATAAGTTTAGATTTGTTCGAATTGGTCACATTTGGCACGACTTATGGCCTTCAAACGGCCAATGTAACCGTCACACGCTGCCCGAATGTTGCTCTGCGGTTTTTTGGCCCATTCCCGGCGAAGCGCTTATTTGTGGTGATCGACACTTTGGTTTTTTAGTGCTTACCTTGCTTTCCAAAATACTCCAGACACAATAGTCCAACGGATTGGTATTCGGAGATTTTGGTGGCCATTGTGCGCTGGATATGAAGTGAGGAACCTCATTTTGTAACCATTCTTGGGTGGAGCGTGTTGAGTGCGTTGGTGCTGAGTCCAAGGCTTTAATACACCCTCCAGAATGTTTTCGCAATAATATTCGGTTTTTATTGTGATCGATTAATACGAGCGAGTTATGGCGGCCCACACCACATCATCGCCGGCGTTTGAGTTCTGGTGGCCAACCGAAGGTGCACATTTTCAGCTGACCTCTTTGGCAAGTAAACACGATGATTTTGTTTGTTTACAAACTGCTGGACAACGAATGTTTTCTCATCGGAGAAAACCAAATTCGGCAATTCACCACTTTCGGCCAAGCGAAGCAACTCTTTAGCTCTTTTGAGTCTCTGCCTGTTGCGGTGTAAATTCTTGCACTTTTTGGAGTTTTAATAGCTTTATCCCGAGCTCATTTTTCACTATTTGCCGAATGGAATATTGCTATATGTTCAGCTCACGAGCCATTTTTCGGCTTCTGCGACGCGGGACCATTTTCGAACCATTTCTGCTGATGTTGCTGTTTCCTTCCGTCCAATTCCTTGACGTCGGGCTACGCTACCAGTATCACGATAACGAGCGATGGTACGAGGCACAAAAGATTTATTCACACTTAAATGCTAGAGTGCTCTAACGATAGTCACTTGTGGTTTTCCAGCCAAATAAAAACAAATAACACTATCACGCTTGAATTCCATCACGAATAACTTTTTTCTGGAAATTTCTCACCAAAATATTTTTGTACGCTTGTAAACAATATAATCAGCTGTCACTGGAATAATTTTTACAGCTGTCAGACGAGTGGCTTAGAAATAAAAGCAGTCTGAAATTGATTGCAGGTTTTTTATCCCATCCTGTATATTTATATATATAGTCCTGTATATTTATATATATAGTAACTTCCTGACCACAAAGTGATAATTTTCCAAAGGGCATGCTGTTTAAGAAAATGGTATCAATATTGCGGATTTCTTGACCAAAAATCATGAGTTGTTAAAGTGTATTTTCCAAGGGCTTCCTGATTATAAACTTTGGAATATTTAAACATAATTATACCCTCAGCCATATGGCTACAGAGGATATATATCATTTAATACGGTCAAAACGTGCCAAGTCGAAATAACGGTTTTAGACCCTGGGTCTCTTTGGACCAAATCTTTTTCAGAACATTTGGAGTCGATCTCTCTCTTCAAATTTCACATATACAAACATTTTTGCTAACACAAGATCTGCTGTGAAGATGCTATATATCTGCGAACCCCTTCTGGTACCTCACTCACAAAGGGACACAATTTTCAATACTTAAATAAAGTGTGAAACAACTCAGCGATTCTTTACGACTTGCTATATCTAAATATATGTCTCTCGACCAGAATCCTGAGATAAATATGGAATTTAAGATTTTCCATAAATTGGATATAAATTTCGATTTTCTTATATATTCATAATAATATTTATATCATGTTTATTTAGGTCCGATATGAAATGGATAATATTGATCCATTCTTTGAAACCCCACTCCATAGAGGGTCAAGAGTTTGAAAATTCATAACAGAAGTCAAAATATTTTTAAATAATCAAACATTTGCAGAGGGTATACATCTGTCGGCAAAACCGACCGATACTTTTTTATTTGTTTTTTTTTGTCACTTTATCAATAAAAATTGTGATTTATTTAATGATTTTGTAATGATTTCTTGCACTAAAATCGTTGAATTTTGTATTGAAGAACCTCCAGATTTTTTGAAAATGAATTTATGATTTGGTGACCCGAGAAGGGTGATTTTTTTTCTGAAAGTTCTTGGAAAAAATTCTCACAAAAAAATGGCGCCCAACGAGTTTATAAATGTTTAATCTCACATTCAAGTAATAAAAAATGGTTACAAGACTGGTTTACATATTAATTCTTCGTTGAGAGCCATTTCTCGTATAAACAACTAAAATTGGGCAAATTATAACGCTTGTGAAGTTAAACTACTTTTACATTAATAAATATCCAATTCAAAATTTTAATTTCATAAAAACTTCTAATACTTTCTTAACACACATACCCTTCTTTAAAACACACACACACAGACACACTTTTCTTTTCCCCGGGTTAATTCTATTCCCATAATGGAAAATTATTTTATACACTCAAATTTACTGGACTTCTGTTGACAACAAACGAACGATGATAAGAAGGACAAAAAATTATAATAAAAGAGGACACCGCTGGCGTTAGAATTCCAGCTGTTTGTGGACAAAACAACAATTAATCAAAATTTTTTTTGGCGCAAAAATATGGGTTATGAATGAACCTCTCTCTCTCTCTCACTATCGCTATGTGGTTTGTGTTGGTTGCCTAATACAATTCATATTTTTCTTTAGGATTTCCTTTTGAATATTTCATTGTGATGTTGTTTTTTGTTGTTGCCTTGCTCTCAGCTTCTTCTATTCCCCAAAATGGCATGGCCGGCCATCCTTTGACTAGATGACATTTCAGAGGCCATTATTTAATCTGTTGTTTTGTTTTCGCAAAAGTATTTATCACCCAGTCGAAATGTCCTGGCATCTGACAACCCGATCGTATCCCCCCGAAAACAAACGAAATGATAGGACTTTGTAACGGCAAGAAAAAATATAAAACCACAAAACATCACAAAGTTACATTCCACCACATGTTGGGTGGGGTGGGGTGGGTTGGTGGGAACAGTGTGAATCCATTTATCCATATCACGTAAAGCTAAACGCAATAGAAATGTTATTATGGAAATATTATGGAATGTTGATTTATAGAATCACTAGAATCTGTCATGACAATGAATTATCAACCCTTGTCAAGGCTGGGCACATAAACAAACACATCGTCAATAAAAAATGTTTTTACCCAAAGTTGTCGGAATGACAGTCAGTTGCCACTGTGTGGTTTGTTCTAAGGAAAGTTATCGTTAAAATACCATTTAATTTTAATACTTTTTTTCAGACCTTCAATTATCTATGAATAAAAACTAATATTTAAATGCTATCAAATTAACTCTAGCAATTTCAAAAATAAATAAAATTCATGAACATTCTTATTATAATATTTATTATATTGTCGGTATATAAATAAATAACTGACTGAGAGAGAATCAACGCCCAGACAAAACGGCTGAAGCTAGAAACTTGAAATTTTGGACGAGGGACAGTCTTGGTGCGTAGGCGTGTTATAAGGCAGAGTTTTTTTTATACCCTCCACCATACTATGGAGGGTATATTAATTTTGTCATTCCGTTTGTAACTCCTCGAAATACTCACGTCAGACCCAACAAAGTATATATATTCTTGATCAGCGTAAAATTCTAAGACGATTTAGCCATGTCCGTCTGTCTGTCTGTGTGTCTGTCTGTCTGTCCGTCTGTCTGTCTGTCTGTTTTAATCACGCTATCTTTCGAACAAATTGAGATAGAAGGCTAAAATTTTGCACACATGTATATTTTGCCAGTAAGCAGGTTAAGTTCGTAAATGGGTCATGTAGGACCAAGTTTTCATATAGCCCCCATATAACGGTACCTCTCGATATTCGGTATTTTGATGATTTTAGCGACATTATTCACCGGAATTGTTTCAAATTTGGCATTTGAAGTTCGTAATGGATACTACAGCCTAAGACAGAAAATTATCTGTGCAGGTCCACGTCTTCGTATAACCCCCATATAACGGTACCCCCCGATATTCGGTATTTTGATGATTTTAGCGACATTATTTAACGGAACCGTTCCAAATTTGGTATTTGAAGTTCGTAATAGATACTGCAGCAGAAAACAGAAAATGGGCCATGTAGGTCCACGTCTTCGTATAGCCCCCATATACCGTACCCCCCGATATTCGGTATTTTGATGATTTTAGCGACATTATTTAACGGAACCGTTCCAAATTTGGTATTTGAAGTTCGTAATAGTTACTGCAGCAGAAAACAGAAAATGGACCATGTAGGTCCACGTCTTCGTATAGGCCCCATATACCGTACCCCCGATATTCGGTATTTTGATGATTTTAGCGACATTATTCACCGGGATTGTTTTAAATTTCGCATCTGAAGTTTGTAATAGATACTTCAGCCCATGACAGAAAATTGTCTGTGCAGGTCCACGTCTTGGTATAGCCCCCATATAACGGTACCCCCTATATTCGGTATTTTGATGATTTTAGCTACATTATAAACAAATTTTTCTTCATGTTTCGCATTTAAATGTTGTAATAACTTATGACAAAAGTTGCCTATGCATGTATACGTCGTCGTATAGACATTCGGTATTTTTAAGATTTTAACAGAATTTTTAAAGGATTTTTTTTATTTTATTTATTTATTTATTTTATTTTTTTTTTTTTTTGGAAATTGCCAAATTTGTACCAAATGGTGGAGGGTATTAAAAGTTCGGCCCGGCCGAACTTACAGCTTTTTTACTTGTTTTTTTTTTTGAAATTTGTAATAAAAGGGTACGAAAAGTACTAAAATGTACTAACAATTTAATGTTTTGTATTTTTCAAACGGAATAAGCTAGAATTTGCTAGAATGAGAGTGTAGCATAGATGTACCAAAGGATTTTTATAAATTTGAACTTTAAGGTTACAAAAAGTTCTAAAACATTGCTATACTTATAAAATGGTACCATTTGGTACGTTGAGGTTCTAAATTGGAAACAGTTTGTCTTAAGGTGAACGGATGAATATGAAATTTTGAAGTTTTGTGTTGGTTTTGAAAATGGGTACTAAAAGTGCACGAAAAGTGCTAAATAGTACTATATTTGATACAATTTTTTATTGGGTGAACAGATAGTGCTCGAAATCGGAAATTTGACATTAGAGTCGCTGTTCATGGTAGGTGATTTCGAAAATGTGTACTATAATTGTACGAAAAGTACTAAAAGGTACTATTTTTTTGTATTAGGTGGAGGGATAGAGCTGGTAACCGCAAATTTGATATTGAGGTCTCTGTTGGTGTCTAGAATTGACAGGAACTAAATAGTACTAAATTTAGTCTTATGTGAAGGAATAGCACTGCAATCCTTAAGTTTGATATAGATGTCACTGTTGCTGTCTGTTGTTAAGATGTGGAGATATGGAAAATGTGTAGTATAGTCGTACGAAAAGTAGTAAATAGTACAAAATTTCATGTAGATATCACTGTTGGTGTCTTTAGTAAAGATATGGAAGTTGTTTTTGGAAATGTGTACTGTAATAGTACGAAAAGTACTAAATAGTAAAGTAAAGTATTATTATTATTATTATTGGGTGAATGGATATTGCGAGATCCTTAAATTTGATATAGATGTTACAATTGGTGTCTGCGTTTAAGAAAATGAATGGTTTTGGAATCATATACCATAATTGTTCGAAAAGTACTAAACATTACTAAATTTGGTATTGGGTGAACGGATAGGGCTGGAATCCTCAAATATGTTAGTATCTGGAATTGAGATATGGAGGTGGTTTTGAAAATGTGTCTTGTTATTGTACGAAAAGTACTAAATAGTTCTAAATTTGGTCTTAGGGGAAGGAATAGAGCAGCAATCCTTAAATTTTATATAGATGTCACTGTAACTATGGTGTTGGTTTAGGGGATGTGTACTCTAATTGTACGAAAAGTACTAAATAGTCGTTAATTGGTACTGGATGAAGGGATATAACACAAATCTTGAAATTTGAAATGAATGTCACTGTTGGTATCTGCAGTTGAGCGAAGGAGGTTGCAAAATGCCGATAGGTGAGTTTAAAATGAGGTACGAAAAATAGCCACATGTCCAGAGGGACATATCCTTAAGACAGTATAGGTCTCTTGTACGCTCTAGACTACTTTTTATTGAACGAAGACGGGCAGTTTGCAGTATAGGGTGAGATGAAAAAACTGCAACAAAGTCAAACGACATATTTTTTCTTTTTTTTAATTTTATTGAATGAAAGCAAAAAATATCGGAAATAACATCAAATTTTTGAATTAGTTTAGGTTTGTTCGAATTGGTCACTTTTGGCACGAATTATGGCCTTCAAAAGGGCAATGAAACCGTCACATGCTGCCCGAATGTTGCTTTGTGGTATTTTGGCTCATTCCCGGCGAAGCGCTTGCTTGAGGTGATCGACACTTTGATATTTTTTAGTGCCAACCTTGCTTTCCAAAACACTCCAGACACAATAGCCCAACGGATTGGTATCCGGAAATTTTGATGACCATTGTGCTCTGGAAATGAGGCGAGGAACCTCATTTTGTAACCATTCTTGGGTGGCGCGTGCTGAGTGCGATGGTGGCCAACACGTTTGCGTGCCGAAGGCTTTTATACACCCTCCAGAATATTTTCGCGATAATATTCGGCATTTATTCTGATGCCACAGTCGATTAATACGAGCGGATACCGACCATCGGCTGTTATGGCGGCCCACATCGTCACCATGGCCGGCGCTTGAGTTCGGTTGGCGAAGGTGCACATTTTCAGCTGACCTCTTTGGCAAGTAAACACCATCATTTGTTTGTTTACAAACTACTGGACAACGAATGTTTTCTCAACGGAGAAAACCAAATTCGGAAGTTCACCACTTTCGGCCATGCGAATCAACTCTTTAGCTCTTTTGAGTCTATGTTCTTTCTGTTGCGGTGTAAGTTTTTGCACTTTTTGGAATTTCAGTGGCTTTACCCCGAGCTCATTTTTCAATATTTAACGAATGGAATATTGCTATGTGTTCAGCTAACGAGCCATTTTTCGGCCACTGCGACGCGGGTTTCGATCAAGTCGTTTCTTTAATTTTCAACCCATTTCTGCTGCTGTTGTTGTTTTCTTCCGTCCACTTCCTTGCCACGGGCCACGCTACCAGTATCACGGTAACGAGCGATGGTACGAGACACACAAGATTTATTCACATTTAAATGCTGGAGTTCTCTAACGATAGCCACTTGTAGTTTTCCAGCCAAATAAGAAATCACACTATCACGCTTGAATTCCATCACGAATAACATGTGGTTTCTCGAAAATTCTCACCAAAATGTTTTTGTAAGCTTGTAAACAATATAATGAGCTGTCACTGGAATAATTTGAACAGCTGTCGGACGAATGGATTAGAAATGACAGCAGTCATAAGTTGGTTGCAGTTTCTTCAATCCCACCCGTAGATCACACTGGGTGATATTTCTTATCATTGCAGAATCTAAATACTTCGATCGAATAGGAAAGAATACAACAACAGTGTAACTAATTGATGATTTTGAAGGATTGTCATCCTTTTGATATTTTTCCTAATTTTCCGTACTTTCTGGGCAAATTAGTTCTCTCAATAGCAATGTAACATTTCTTTCTTTAACTAGATTTACCATTAACAAAGTACGAGATATCAGCGTATTTGAATTCGAAAATAATTTTCCTGGCTTGCATATTAAACTCCGCAAAATCGTATTGCTTTTCTGGCGCCCAACTAAAATGTCCTACTCCTTTCACTGCCCCCTCCTCCTCTCCATAACTGCTGAACAAAACCAATGTTCTTAATCGAGGATAATTTTCACACTAAAATTCTTCGCCCTCCATCTGGAATCTAATCTCTTGTTCCAGGCGATTTTCATTATGAACTGAACTTCAATATATTTTGGATATTTCGGATTTTTCTTGTTTAGCTATGAACCACATATTAAATTCTTGAAATATTTGCATTTCTTTATGCCGTCCATATCCGGCGTTCGTCGTCCAGTCCCTTATCAAGTTTAACGAAGGTTATGATGAGCACAACCACAAAAGATTAATGAAACTAATATCAACTCCAGATTATATTTACTTAGGATTTTGTGTGAGCTTTTTTTGCGAGAGAATTTATCCAACATTGTTGTTGTTGTTGTTGTTCATGTTACTGCTTGTGATGAATTTTTGGTACAAAATCGCTTGACTTTGTTCCCCCCCTGGCAAACTGACTTCCTACCTACACATAACACATGGAGGGAAATGAATGCAGAAGGAGAAAAAAAAAAAACAAACAAAAAAGGATAACAAACAGAAAGGAATGTTTGGTAAATATGTATGTGTGAACTTTTGTTGACGGTCAGGGTACCAAAGCTTTATTAAAAAATAGTTTTGACATTTACAATAGATTATTTATTTGATATTGTCCTGATGTTAGACGACAAAAGGACTTGTCAAATAGCTAAACAAAATATTTTCATTCGTTTGTCAGTGTCCCCAAAAAATATTTTTTTGATATTCTCCGAATATAACAATGGAAAATCAGTTGAACTTAGTTTGCGTACGAGAACAACAACATAACGTCCGATATTGTTATGCAAAGCAATTTTAGAGAGTTGAATTTTTTCTTTTTAGTTTGACATATCCCCCATTTGGATTTACTGCTTATCCTGTTTAGAAGTAGCGACAATCGAATAAAACTGTCACTCGCCGTTTATGTAAAAGTGTTATTTTTGTAAAATCAATGGAGTATGAATAAGGAATCATGGAGAACAATAACGTGGTCTTAACATTATCCTTGTTTGTAATTTCATCTGAAAACTGTATGAACATTGGGATGATATTGGATGGTAATACGAGAACTATTTTGGTGAAAAATTTTAAGCATCAGTCAAGTCGCCAAACGGGTTTTTGGTACTTGTTTCAAAATAGGGCTGAGAAGTCCCTTTAAACGGGACCGTAGTACTATTTTGTACTTAATACTTACTTATTTCAGTTATAGTCGGCATTTCTATCGCAACCTTTTTATCTTCACTGTAAACACAAATACGCCACCTATATTTAAATTCAACATTCTACTTCTACTTCTAAATGGGTAACCCAATGGGTAACTCCTTCTAAATGGGTAACCAGCATTGTATCAAATTTTCCTTTCCATATAAAATTTAAAGATTTTAGCTCAATCCATTAAAAAAAAAATATGGCACCAAATTAGTAGCTTAGTACTTTTTTTGCTTACTTAAAGTTCGAATTTCTAAAACCTCTACACCTATGCTACATTGAAGTGTGACTCCGAATTCCAAATTTCATGGTGCAATATTCAATACCACCAATATAAATTTTAAGCTAGCTCTTAAGGTTTGCTCCGTGCACCTTGTACCTTTAGTACGGTTTTGTACGAATTTTTGAAGTGGTAGAAAAAACACGTACAATTATTTAAAGCTTTAACTATTTCTGGTCATTTTAGTAGCTTTTTGCACTGCGTTTAGACCCATATAAAAATTTAGAGTTCAAGTTCTGTTTCGCCATCTAGCAGTAATAACGAAGCATTTAGTACCTCTCAGTACATTTTGTGTCCTTTTAGAACAAATTTGTTAAACATTTTACTTTAGACTATTTTGTTCAGCGTAGACAGTTTAAAATACTAATGGTACTACATTTAGTACCATTTAGAATTGTTGGTAATTTTGGTACCAATTTCACAAAAACTTTGCAAATTACACTGTGCGACAAAATCTAAATTTGCCAATAATTTCGGGTAAAATCTAGCAGATTATGAAAGTAGAGCCAAAAAAGAAGACACGGGTATCGGTGTTTTTTGAAGTGAACCTCGAAAAGTAACCAAATTGAGGTGGTAAGTACCACATCTTCCACACTTTGGGCATTTTGGGATTAATATTTCTTGGAATCCGTGTATTTTTTGTATATAGTGCCTTTGGCAGTATTGCAGATAAAAATATGGGAAATATTTTTGTGGAAATTTTTATACCCTACAACACTATGTGTTGGGGGTATTATAAGTTTGATTGGGCCAGAATTTATGTAACACCTCGAAATATTGGTTTCCCATATAGGAAAGTATATATGGATCTTCCTAGTTCGCCGAGCTGAGTCGATCTAGCTATGTATGTCCGTCCGTCCGTCTGTCCGTCTGTCCATGTTAATTTGTAATCACTCTACAGGTCGCAATTATGGCCCGATCTTCACGAAATTTAGAATGGAGGTGGGGATTGGGTCAGAATAGAAGCCTATTTCTTTTGGAGATGATCGCCAAATGTTTAGGGGTTGAAATGGACCAAATACTGAAAAAATGTCGGATTTCGCAGTAGCTATACAGGTCGCAATTATAGACCAATCGACGCGAAATTTCGTATGTAGATAGAGTAAAGGGCGGGGAAGAAGCCTTCCAATTTGGGTGGTCGTCTGATAATATTTAGCAGGTAAAATAGACCATATCTTTTGTGTTGAAAAAATTTAAAAAAATTTCATTAAACCGCGAATATTTTAAATCCCGGCGAAATCACAAAGCCATGACAAGGTTACTTCTGATCTTTACATTGATGTTAACATCAAATCGGATATATATAGCAAAATATGTGCGATATATATGTCTATCAAAGAAGATATGCTTGAAAAATCTGTTATATGTCGAGAACGGCTGAACTGATTTCGAAAGTTCTCTTTAATTCAGAATGGCCTCTTGGCAGGAAAGAAAAAACGTCTAAAAAAATCGCATAAAAATATCTCTCTACAGATGAAAATATTGATTTTGTAATATTTTCTCATATTTTTTCCATTTTGTCATATTTTTGGCATATTTTCATTTTGAATTAAACATTTGGTAATATTTCTACAGCTAACAAAACTAAGTAGTTGGGATATCAGGATATGATATACAGATCGCATTTATGGTCCGATTCTTACGAAATTTTGCATGGGGATAAGATGAGGGTCAGAATAGAAGCCTACTCTTTTTGGAGATGATCGCCATATATTTAGGGGTTGAAATGGACCAAAAAACTGCTAATTTGTCTGCAGGTCTTAATTATCACCCGATCCTCACGCACATTTGAATGGGGGTTACCGAACATTACAAAAGCCAAGCAGTTTTGGATGGCCATCCAAAAATATTCAATGTGTGAAATAGTTTGCCAACTTTTGTAGACAAAATACGAAAATGTCCATTCCAGTGACTTTTTGGAAAATTCACAAATACAGGAAAGACGCACTTCTGACTATTTCGTTAACGCTGATTTCGTTGAAGAATATAGTCAAATGTCTGTATCTCGTATAGATGCGTTTCAGTCAAAAACCAATAATAAATGTTAATCTTTTATATAGGTCGTTGGGAAATATTGGTTCCAGATCTAGGAAGACCATTTAAAAATTAGAGAACGAAACCTGATGGTTTTGTTTTATTATTTGTCACAATAATTTTTAATATTCCATAAATCTAAATATTACAAAATTATTTGTCATTAAGTCCTAGAAAACTTTAAGTGTCTAAATCTTACCTAAACGTCAGATATTCATATGCAGGGTGAGACGAAAAACTGCAACCAACTTCAGACTGCCGAATTTTTCAGAAAAAACAGTTATTCGTGAAGGAATTCAAGCGCGAAAGTGTTGAACTGACGAATTTGGTTTTCTCCGATGAGAAAGGTGTATTAAAGCCTTGGGCACCCAAACATTTTGGCCGCAGACCTTAGGCATTCCAACAGGACTCATCACCATCGCACTCAGTACGTGCCACACAAGAATGGTTACAAAATGAGGTTCTTCGCTTCATTTCCAGCGCACAATGGCCACCAAAATCTCCGGATACAAATCCGTTGGACTATTGTGTCTGGAGTATTTTGGAAAGCAGGGTTGGCACTTAAAAATACCAAAGTGTCGATCACCTCAAGCGAGCGCATCGCCTGGAATGATCCAAAATACCTCAGAGCAACATTCGTGTGACGGTTTCATTGGCCGTTTGAGGCCATAATTCGTGCCATAGATGACTAATTCGAACAAATACTTATTCTAAAATTTGATGCTATTTCCGAAAATTTTTGCTCTCATTCAATAAAATTTAAAAAAAGTCAAAATTATGGCGTTTGAATTTGTTGCAGTTTTTTTATCTCACCCTATACGCCCCCCACAAATCAATGCCCTTTAATGAACCCCTTTCAAACTAGCTTAATCACAAATGTTTAATTTGTTTAAATTTCCGTTTCAACAAAATACATTCTACGCCGACAATACCTACGCATTGCCTGCAGAATGTTTTAATTGAATTCCGTTAAAATTCAGACGAAGTGAAATTCATTTCACGACTTGGCCAACCCAAATATTTTCCCGGTCAACGATTTGAAATGCCATGATTCGAAAACAATTATGGATTTCAACCCTTCAGCTACCAATAATCTGTTATGTCTTCCCAGTTGTGTGCGGGTTTGTGTGTGCGTGTAAGTAGGAAATATTGTCTGTCTCAATTCACATGGGGCTTATGTTAAGGACTCTTCTCCTTCTCTCTTTTATATTTTCTATCATTTTGAAATCATCTAAAAGAAAAATTAATAATGAAAAGGGTTAAAATGAAACAATCTCTGGGGGTTATTATCAATGTCAAGGATGTCATATGAAATAAATCAATTCATAATTGGCCTTATTAAAGGGTTAAATTTTAGAAAGTGATTTGGAATTAGCATAACCCTTATCCAAAGCGGAAGTCATCAATGGATATATAGGTGGGTGAACTGATAATTATATTATCTGTTATGTTTTCAATTGAAAATTGGATTTTTGTAAATTGAATTAATTTTGACGCCCAATATTAAAGAGGCAGTACCCAAAATTGGCAAATTATTAACTGTATTCATGGCTTAAGAATGCTTCGAGAATTCCATTTGTAATAATTCGAATTACAATTGGAATTCTCGAATTTAAACGGAAATAATTGGAATTACATTTGGTATTTTCGAATTACAATTCGAATGATACAAATAAACAAGTAAGCAAAGGCTACAGTCGAGCGGGGCCGACCGTTGAATACCCTACAACACTATAATAAACTATAAAGTTTTTATAGGCGAGATACTCGAAAGAACTCCACAAGATATTGTGACAAATAATAAAAGAAAACCATCATGTTTCGTTCTCTAATTTTCGAATAATAGCAACTTAAACGAATTTGCTCATTTCCAGTTTATTGGTAGATTTTGCACGTAAATGGTCTTCTTAGATCTGGAACCAATATTTCCCAAACACCTATAATCACTCAGAAGTTGCAAAAGATTTACATTTATTATTGGTTTTTGACTGAAACGCATCTATATGAGATACAGACATTTGACTATATTCTTCAACGAAATCAGCCTTAACGAAATAGTCAGAAGTGCGTCTTTCCTGTATTTGTGAATTCTCCAAAAAGTCACTGGAAAGGACATTTTCGTATTTTGTCTACAAAAGTTGGCATACTATTTCACACATTGAATATTTTTGGATGGCCATCCGAAACTGCTTGGCTTTTGCAATGTGCGATAACCCCCATTCAAATGTGCGTGAGGATCGGGCGATAATTACGACCTGCTGACAATTTTGCAGTTTCTCCAATTCAACCCCTAAATATATGACGATCATCTCCAAAAAGAGTAGGCATTTATTCTGACCCTCATCTTATCCCCATGCAAAATTTCGTAAGGATCGGGCCATAAATGCGATCTGTATATGATATCCTGATATCCTAACTAATTAGTTTTGTTAGCTGTAGAAATATTATCAAATGTTTAATTCAAAATGAAAATATGCCAAAAATATGACAAAATTGAAAAAATATGAGAAATTGTTACAAAACCAATATTTTCATCTATAGAGAGATATTTTTATGCGATTTTTTTAGACGTTTTTTCTTTCCTGCCAAGAGGCCATTCCGAATTAATGAGAATTGTCGAAATCAGTTCAGCCGTTCTCGACATATAAGGGATCTTTCAAGCATATCTTCCTTGATAGACATATGTATCGCACATATTTTGCTATATATCCGATTTGTTGGATGTTAACATCAATGTAAAGGTCAGAAGTAACCTTGTCATGACTTTTTGATTTCGCCGGGATTTAAAAAAAATCACGGTTTAATGAAAAATTTTGAATTCTTTCAACACAAAAGATATGGTCTATTTTACCCGCTAAATATTATCCGATGACCACCCAAGTTGGTAGGCTTCTTCCCCGCCTTAAACTCTAGCTTCATGCGAAATTCCGCGTCGATTGGTCTATAATTGCGACCTGTATAGCTACAGCAAAATCCGACATTTTTTCAGTATTTGGTTCATTTCAACCCCTAAACATTTGGCGATCATCTCCAAAAGAAATAGGCTTCTATTCTGACCCTAGTCCCACCTCCATTCTAAATTTCGTAAGGATCGGGCCATAATTGCGACCTGTAGCGTGATTACAAATTAACATGGACAGACGGACGGACGGACGGACGGACATACATAGCTCGATCGATTCAGCTCGGCGAGCTAGGAAGATCTATATATACTTTCCTATATGGGAAACCAATATTTCGAGATGTTACAAACTTATAATACCCCCAACACATAGTGTTGTAGGGTATAAAAACTGAATGCTCAAATTACAATTAAAATGTTTCGAATAACATCTGAAAGGGGTTTATACAAAATAACAGACTTTTATCATATCTAGGAATGAGTTACGGCGCCACAGAGTAAGATTGTCCGACAAAATCGAAGTCCACAATCCGAAGTGCTGTTCATGGTAAAATATGTGATTAGTATGTAGTATTATGTATCAAAATCTATTTAATAAACCCATTATTTAGTAATGCCATTTTTATACCCTACAACACTATGTGTTGGGGGTATTATAAGTTTGATTGGGCCAAAAATTATGTAACACCTCGAAATATTGATTTCCCACATAGGAAAGTATATATGGATCTTCCTATCTCGCCGAGATGAGTCGATATCGCTATGCATGTCCGTCCGTCCGTCTGTCCGTCTGTCCATGTTAATTTGTAATCACTCTACAGGTCGCAATTATGGCCCGATCTTCACGAAATTTAAAATGGAGATGGGGCTAGGGTCAAAATAGAACCCTATTTCTTTTGGAGATGATCGCATAATATTTAGGGGTTAAAATGGACCAAAAACTGAAAAAATTCCTGATTTTGCAGTTGCTCTACAGGTCGCAATTATAGACCAATCAAAGCGGAAGTTAGCATGGAGCTAGAGCTTAGGGCTGGGCAGAAGCCTTCCAATTTTGATGGTCATCGGGTAATATTTAGTGGGTGAAATAGGCCACAAGATTTGTGTTAAATAAAAGTCAAATTTTCCATTAAACCGCGATTATTTTTAATCTCGGCGAAATCACAAATAGACGAACAGGTCAATTCTGACCGTTACGTAGATGCCGATAGTAAATATATCGGTTATATATAGCGAAATGTATACAATGTGTATATACAAAGGAAGAGGATGTTAATTAGAATGCTTATATCTCCAGAATGGCTGAACCGTTTTTGGCAAATTTTGTCAATTCTGAATGCCCTCTTGACATAAAAGCATAAAATCTAAAAGAAATCTCAGAAAAATATGCCAATAATGATGTTAGATAGATTTTGTAGTATTTTGTGACATTTTTTTATTTTTTCATATTTTTTTAATGCATGCGATTTTTTCAAATTGACTTATAATATTGAAGTGTAAATATTTTTTCACCATACAACACAGGTTGAGGTTATTATATAAGTATTGCAAATATCGTCCGATCCTCACGAAAATTTTCACAAGGGTAGGATTGGGCTCAGAAGGGCCAGGCCTATTGTTTTCAAAGATGTCCGCAATATATTAGGGGGTTGAAATGGACCAACAACTAAAATTTTTCCTGATTTTGCAGCCGTTATAGAGGTCACAAATAGAAACCAAAGGACACGAAATATCGCATAAAGTTAGAGTTAGGACAGCGGGTACAATGGACCACTAATTTAGTGTGAAAAAATACCAGCATTACTTACAGGCGATATCCGAAATACACAAAAGGAGAATTTCTGGGTATTTTATGCTAATTTCGTTGACGAATATAGGCTAATATCGTAGACAAGCAAACCATATAGATGAGTCTAAAATTGGAGATACAGAGGGGCTCCTTGCTTTTGGAGATGATTGCAAAATATTTAGGGGTTAAAATTAACCAAAAACATAAATGTCTTTCCGATCACACAATTGAAGCCAATCGACACGCCTGTGAAGAGAGTTAAGGACAAGGAAGAATTCTAGCATTTTGGATGACCATTGGATTATATTTATCTGTAGAATGGACTACAACAACTAACAGCCCGACGGAGTGCATAAATGTTTGGCAAATGTCCCTAGCGAAAAGCGAAATCTTCCAATATGGATTTGGACATAAGGGGGCTTCTAACATATTGTAGTGTTGTAGGGTATAACATAGTCGGCCCGCACGACTATAGCCTTTTCTTTCTTGTTTTTATTGGGTATGACTACCGAATTTTAGCTGGGTACATGATAGGCTCTATACAAAAACTAAAGAAGGTCTTTTGGCTATAAAATGATCAATCCTAAACTTAAAGTTTTCGAAACCTTTAGTCAGCAAATGTGTAACAGAAATGCCCTCTGCCATATATCTTTTTACGGCTCAAGAAATATAGCAAAGCAAGCACTGTTTTTACGAGGACTGTTAATTCCATTCGCAAGCTGCCATTGTCATGCAAGCTCTTTCGCTTCTCCTTTGTCCGACGGATTTACAATAATTTGTGGAATATTGTCCATCTGCATCAATATGTTTGGCATCCTGTTTGTGTTTCGAGCAGTTGAATACACTCCGTGGGCTGTCGGGTTCACCATTACGATAAAAATAACCACAATTGTTGTTTACGCAATGAAACTTTTGCGAATGAATAAATGCGTTACGAAAATATGTTTCCATTGGCGAAAACACATTCACACGGACATCAACAAGCTTTTGGTATTCAAGGTGGTCGTACGACGAAAGGCGTGTTACTTTACATTCAATGGATGGCCTTGTAACGAAGTAAATATTACACCATGCAACACAAAAAATAGAGCTAATAATAGAAGACGCATGTATGGGCGTTTTGAAAGTTTACACGCAACCTAAAGTTCTTCCCTCTTCTACACTTTTGGAATTTATCGGATTAAAATTCGTCGGTGTTCGGTAATATTGCCGATAAAATAGAAAATTTTTGGTCGAAAATTTTAACACTCAAGCGAGTCAAAAAGCGGTCTTTTTGTTCCTTTTTTTCAAAATATGGTTTAAAACTCTCTTTAAACAACATGGTAGCAAGTCAAAATATTCTATACAAAGACGTCTAAATCTTACCTAAACGCCGAGAATTCACATATATTAAAAACACATTTTTGGGCTAAAACCGTACTTTATTTGAATTTGTACATAAATCTCTAACAAAGCATCATTTTAGAAGGGCGACATTAAAGACTAAAATATTCTTCATCAAATTTTACTATAAGTCAGAAGAAAAAAAAATATATCCCATCAGGCTTTAACATCCCTAAAATTTAAGAAAAGAGATATCCCAGAACTGCATATAATAGGTGTTCCAACTAGAACCCCATTTTTTCAATTTTTATTTAAAAGTAACTGAATTTAAACGTCTCCCACTTAAACCTACAAATACCACTAAGACCGTTTGGATAATGCTGTTTAAGTTTTCAAAAAAACATATAGTTAGTGAGGCCGTACTAAAACCGGATCCTCTATAGACAATTTTATACTTCAAGGATAGTCACCTATAAAATCTTCTTAAATATCAAATTTGAAACAATTTCGTGGGTAAATATGACTAGGATTATCAAAATACCGAATATCGGTGGGTATTGCTATATGTGCGCTATAGGGAAACGTGGACCTAACTTTTAAATGTCTGCCGCCGGAGTTAGAACCCTTTATGAACTACAAATACCAATTTTTAGAAAAATCCGTTGAAAATGTGGCGAAAATCATCAATATATTGAATATCGGGAGGTACCGTTACATAGGGGGCTATACAAAAAGGTAGACCTATACATACAATGTTCCGCCTCCGGAGCTAGAACCCATTTCGAACTACTACTACCATTTTTAGACAAATTCGTGGAAAAGTGTGCCAAAAATCATCAAAATACCGAATATCGGTGGGTATATTTATATGGGGGCAAAACGTGGACCCACGTGGACCTATGTTCCTACACCGGAGCTAGAACCCATTATGAAGATCATGAAGTCTTCTTCAATAGATGACCCTGAAGTCTTCTTCAATAGAAGACCCTGAGGTTTTCTTCAATAGAAGACCCTGAGGATTTCTTCAATAGAAGACCCTGAGGTCTTCTTCAATAGAAGACCATGAGGTCTTCTTCAATAGAAGACCCTGAGGTCTTCTTCGACAGAAGACCCTGAGGTCTTCTTCAATAGAAGACCTTGATGTTTTCTTCAGTAGAAGACGCTGAGGTCTTCTTCAATAGAAGAACCTGAGGTCTTCTTTAACAGAGGACCCTGAGGTCTTCTTCAATAGAAGACCCTGAGGTCTTATTCAATATAAGACCCTGAGGTCTTCTTTAACAGAAGACCCTGAGGTCTTCTTTAATAGAAGACCATGAGGTCTTCTTCAATAGAAGACCCTGAGGTCTTCTTCAATAGAAGACCCTAATGTCATTTTCAATAGAAGACCCTGAGGTCTTCTTCAGTAGAAAACCCTGAGGTCTTCTTCAATAGAAGACCCTAATGTCATTTTCAATAGAAGACCCTGAGGTCTTCTTCAGTAGAAAACCCTGATATCATATTCAATAGAAGACCCTGAGGTCTTCTTCAATATAAGACCCTGAGGTCTTCTTCAATAGGAGGGACAAAAAAGAACCCTTTGTTGACTGGCTTGAGGGTTAACAATTTCGACCAAAAATTTCCTCGTACTTTTATCTGTACGAATTCAGTGAAATTTTAATACGAAAATTCCCAAAAACGTTTAGATGGGAACTTGGTTACACTATATAGGTTACTTTGTGATGTAATCTTTCAAAGCACTACTGTCTCGCTGAATTAAAAACAATTAAGAAAGCTGTAAGTTCGGCCGGGCGGAACTTTTAATACCTTCCACCATTTGGAACAAATTTGGCAAGTTTCAAAAAAATTAAATCCGTTAAAAATTCTGTTAAATCTGAAAAATACCGAATGTATCCATTATATTAGGGTCTATACGACGACGTGAACTTTTGTCATAAGCCATTACAATATTCAAATGCGAAACTTGAAAAAAATCGGTGAATAATGTAGCTAAAATCATTAAAATACCGAATATATGGGGACTAATAATACACTGGCTGGCTGTGATACCCATTACGAACATCAAATACAAAATATGAAACAATTCCGTGAATAATGTCGCTAAAATCATCAAAATACCGAGTATCGGTGGTATTGTTATATGGGGGCTATACGAAGACGTGGACTTCAACTGACAATTTTCTGTCATAGGCTGTAGTATCCATTACGAAAGTCCAATACCAAATTTAAGACATTTCCGGTGAATAATGTCGTTTACATCACCAAAATACCAAAACAAGGGAGGTACCAAAACGTGGACCAACATGGCCCATTTTCAATATCAAAAGTCCTACAGACATTTGAATAAAATGTTATCAACCTACATTATTTCCTTCGGAAGCTAGAGTGATTTCCACAGACGGATAGACGTACAGACGGACGGACATAGGTAAATCGAGATAGAATTTTATATATACTTTGTGGGGTCTAACATGTATACTATTGTAGAGGGTATAAAAAATGAGTTTTTATATATATTTTTTAGAAAATGTAACAAGTAAACAAGCTGTAAGTTCGGCCGGGCGGAACTTTTAATACCCTCCACCATTTGGTACAAATTTGGCAATTTCCAAAAAATAAAATTCGTTAAAAATTCTGTTAAAATCTTAAGAATACCGAATGTTTATATGACGACGATGGCCTGCAACTTTTGTCATAAGTTATTACAATAATTTAAATGTGAAACTTGAAGAAAAATCTGTTTATAATGTAGCTAAAATCATTAAAATACCGAATATTGGGGGGGGGGTGGTACCGTTATATGGGGGCTATTCGAAGACGTGGACCTGCACAGACAATTTTCTGGCATGGACTGAAGTATCCATTACGAACTTCACATGCGAAATTTGAAACAATCCCGATAAATAATGTCGCTAAAATCATCAAAATACCGAATATCGGGGGGTACCGTTATATGAGGGCTACATGAAGACGTGGACCTGCACAGACACTTTTCTGTCTCAGGCCGTAGTATCCATTACGAACTTCAAATACCAAATTTGGAACGATTTCGCTAAATAATGTCGCTTAAATCATCAAAATACCGAATATCGGGGGGGTACCGTTATATGGGGGCTATATGAAGACGTGGACCTACATGGCTCATTTTTTGACTTAGGATGTAGTATCCATTACGAACTCCAAATACCAAATTTGAGACGATTCCGGTAAAGAATGTCGCTAAAATGATCAAAATACCGAATATCGGGGGGTACCGTTATATGGGGGCTATATGATAACTTGGACCTACATGGCTCATTTTTTGACTTGAGATGTAGTATCCATTACGAACTACAAATACCAAATTTGAAATGATTCTGGTAAAGAATGTCGCTAAAATCATCAAAATACCAAATATCGGGAGGTACAGTTATATGGGGGCTATATGATAACTTGGACCTACATGGCCCATTTACGAACTTAACCTGCCTACTAGCAAAATATACATGTGTGCAAAATTTTAGCCTTCTATCTCAATTTGTTCGAAAGATAGCGTGATTACAACAGACAGACAGACGGGCAGACAGACAGACAGACACACAGACAGACAGACGGACATGGCTAAATCGTCTTAGAATTTTACGCTGATCAAGAATATATATACTTTGTTGGGTCAGCTCTTTTCCTTCACCCAATATCCAACTAAGTATCACTTAGTACTTTTCGAACAATTATGGTACATATATCCAAAATTCGTTCCTTCTCTCAACCACAAACACTAACAGTGACATCCACATCAAAATTCAGGATTTCAGTTCTATTCCTTTACCCATTACCAAATAGAGTACCACTTAATACTTCTCTTTTCATTGTAGTACACATTTCCAAAAACATCTCTACCTCTCAATTCCGGATACCAACAGAGACTTCAATATTAAATTTGAGGATTCCAGTCCCATCCCTTCACTCTATACCAAATTTTGTACTATTTAGTGCTTTTCGTATTATTATAGTACACATTTCCAAAACCATCTGCATATATCAACCGCAGATGCCAACATAGACCTCTATATTAAATTTGACGATTCCAGCCCTATCCCTTTACCCAATATCAAATTTAGTACCATTTAGTACTTTTCGTACCATTATAGTACACATTTCCAAAAACATCTCCCCATCTCAATTCCAAATACCAAAAGAGATCTCAATATCAAATTTGTGAATTCTATCCCTATCCCTTTCACTCAATACCAAATATAGTACCATTTAGTGCTTTTCGTACAATTATAGTACACATTTCCAAAATCTTCTTCCCATATCAACCGCAGAGGCCTACAGATCCCCCAATATTAAATTTGACGATTCCAACCCTATCCCAATACCAACTTTAGTACCATTTAGTACTTTTTGTACAATTATAATACAGACTTTCAAAAGCACCTCCATATGTCCAGACTATACATGAACAGCGACTCTAAAACAAAGTTTCCAATACGAAATTTTACCACTTTTTTTACGCTGATCAAGAATATATATACTTTGTTGGGTCTGACATGAGTATTTCGAGGAGTTACAAACGGAATGACAAAATTAATATACCCTCCATAGTATGGTGGAGGGTATAAAAAATGCAGGAATATTCCATAAGAATATCTTCCTCAGAAATAGGAACAGTCATTTAATGGAAGATCTTGAAATCTCAAATGAAAAGATTTGTAAACGATTTACTAAAATCTTGAATGTTCCTAGGCGTAACGAGAAACGTGGTCACCATAGCCGATTGTAGCTCTTGCAACGAAATCCATTTTATTTTTAATTGCCTTTTTTGTTCCTTTAACTCTATTTGCTTACATTCGCCAGTTCTTGAATATTTTTCCAGCGAGAGAGGGAGAGAGACACACACAGAGAGTCAAGAGTAAATAAAAACGTTTTAAATTTCGATATCCCTTGAGTTGAAATTCTTCTCCGTTTCTTTTGCTTCTTATTCTTCTTTTTCGCGTTCAGTTAAGAAGGGTTAAATAAATAGGAAACGAGGGACAAAAGAAAATCTGGAAACAATGAAAATGGCGGAAGAAATACAATTCATTATTTTCTTTAATGAGGATATTATTGTCCGAGCACTGAGTGAATTGTTTAATAACGCAATTGTTTTTGTTGATATTAAACCGGAATTTCAGTTAAACATTTAAATAATAAGTGAAATGTATTCTTTAGAGTTTTATGGGTATTTTTTGCAATAAAAAGGGAAATAAAAAACACATTAATGAATTAAATGGTTAGAAGGTTTATTTTGTTAATTCTTATTGGAACTTATGTTCTGAGTTGGCGGGTAAACTCAATGCGATGTGTATGAAGATGTATTGTGAATGAAAAACAATTGGTTACAAAAGTGAGCAAAATTATTAAAGATCTAGGCATCGCAAGGTTATATATCTGCAGGGACTTTTCAAAGAAACTAAAATATGGTCAACATTCATGTAATAACTTAAATTAGGAGCTATTTGGCGAAAAAATGAGTTTAAGACTAGGGACTATATAGTTCATGACTAGGGATCATATACAAAAAAGTAGACGGACATCACCCATTTCAAATCTCTATATTAAATGATGAGTTTATTAAATACCAGCAAGTGTGTGCTTCTTCGTTAGTAAAAATTCCACCGGGTTTGGCCTTTTTAGTACTCAAAATTCACAATTTGTTAAGTTTGACAATTTTATTTTTAATCAAAACTTCACAACATCGTGCAATATTGTCAGACTTTCTAGGATTTATATATTATTCAAATTTTTCCTTTTTTTTGGAAAGAATAATAGGGGTATTCGTTCAGTCAATACGACATTTAGTAGCATTTACCTTATTTCGTACTGTTAAAGTATGTATTTTCAAATCGCTGATACCAACAGTGACCTTAATATCACATTTCGGGATTTTAGGTCTGTAATTGCCCAATTTTGGAACACATCGTAGTTTTCTAACAATTTTAGTATGCAGTACTTTTTCCTAATCACAGACACCAACAGTGACATTGGGATTCCAGCTTATTCCCTTCACCCAATATCCAACTAAGTACTACTTAGTACTTTTCGAACAATTATGGTACATATATCCAAAATTAGTTCCTTCTTTCAACCACAAACACTAACAATGACATCCACATCAAAATTCAGGATTTCAGCTCTATTCCTTTACCCATTACCAAATATAGTACCACTTAGTACTTCTCTTTTCATTGTAGAACACATTTCCAAAAACATCTCTACATCTCAATTCCGGATACCAACAGAGACTTCCATATTAAATTTGAGGATTTCAGTCCCATCTCTTCACTCTATACCAAATTTTGTACTATTTAGTGCTTTTCTTATCATTATAGTACACATTTCCAAAACCATCTGCATATATCAACCGCAGATGCCAACATAGACCTTAATATTAAATTTGACGATTCCAGCCCTATCCCTTTACCCAATATCAAATTTAGTACCATTTAGTACTTTTCGTACCATTATAGTACACATTTCCAAAAACATCTCCCCATCTCAATTCCAAATACCAAAAGAGATCTCAATATCAAATTTGTGAATTCTATTCCTACCCCTTTCACTCAATACCAAATTTAGTACCATTTAGTGCTTTTCGTACAATTATAGTACACATTTCCAAAATCTTCTCTCCATATCAACCGCAGAGGCCTACGGAGACCTCAATATTAAATTTGACGATTCCAACCCTATTCCTTCACCCAATACCAACTTTAGTACCACCTCCATACGTGCAGAATACAAATGAACAGCGACTCTAAAACAAAATTTCCAATACCAAATTTTACCAAATTTAATACTTTTTAGTACTTTTCGTGCACGTGTAGCACACATTTCCCAAACCACCTCATATATCAAACCCAATTTTCCACCTTGATTCTCATACCAAATTTCAAGTTTCAAATTTTCATAATATCCATTCTCTTGCTTAAATATCAAATTTAGTAATATTTAGTACTTTTTAGTATGTATTGCAAAAACCGTCTCCAAATCTCAGCCCTACGCAATAATAGCGATACCAATGCCAAATTTCACATTAATAGAAGTATCCGTTCACGCAATACCAAATTTAGTACTATTTTGTACATTTTGTGCAATTGTAGTAGTGCACATTTCGTAAACCGCCTCTTTATCACAAACCTGCCACCAAAATACAAAATTTTAAAATTCCAGCTTCATCTATTCACCCTAAACCAAACTGTAGTACCATTTAGGACAGTTTGTACACTTAATATATATTTTCAAAACCACCTTCATATATAAACACTTTTTTCCAACCTTAATTCTCATACCAGATTTTAAGTGTTTAGCTCTTTTCGTTCACATAATATCAAATGATACCATTTTAGAAGTATTGTACTATTTTAGAACTTTTCGTAAGCTTAAAGTTCAATTTTCCAAAATCCTTTGGTATATCTATCCTGCACTCCATGAGTGACTCCCGTTTCAAATTTAAAAACTGTAGCTCGTTGCTACTACGAATTTCCAAAAACGCAGGGTTATCACACGCCTACGCACAAAGATTGACCCTCGTGTAAAATTTCAAGATTCTAGCTTCAGCTGTTTCGTCGGGACTTTGATTAGTTATTTCACTACTCTTTTATTTTTATATCCTACACCACAAGGTGGTCAGGGTATTATGTCTTTGTGCATTTGTTTGTAACAGGCAAAAGGAAACGAGATAGACCCTTTTGATGATCTGCATAGAATCACTTTCTGAGTTGATTTATGCATGTCAGTCCGTCTGTCCGTCCGTCTGTCCATGTATTCTTGTGAACAAAATGCAGGTCGCATTTATTATCCGATTGAGATGAAATTTTGCAAACAATATTTGTTTGGACCAAGGACGAACCTTATTGAAATTGGAGATAATCGGTAAAAATTTAGATATAGCTCCCATATATATCTTCGTCCGATTTGCCTTTTATTGTGCACCAAACGTGTAATATCAGCCCGAATAGTATGGAATTTTGCACATACAACCAAATTAGGCCTGAAAATAAGTATGCCAAATTTTATCGAAATCGGTTCAGATATAGCTATAGCTCCCATATATATTGTTCATCCGATTTGTTATTTTTGTCCTCCGCAGCCGTAATATGCACTCTGTAACAACAATATTTGGGGAAATATATCAAATGCAGCTCAGAAATATCTTTGCTAAATTTTATCGAGATCGGTTCAGATTTGGATATAGCTCCCATATATAACTTTGTTCGATTTACCATTTATTGTGCACCAAACGTCTAATATTTGTCCAAATGGAATGGAATTTGGCACATACGACCGATTTTAGTCTAGAAGGTAGTATGCCAAATTTGGTGAAGATCGGTTTAGATATAGTTATAGCTCCCATATATATTGTTCATCCGATTTATTGTATTTGTTACCCACAGCCGTAATATGCACTCCGTAACAACGATATTCAGGGAAATATATCAAATACATCTCAGAAATATCTTTGCCAAATTTTATCGAGATCGGTTCAGATTTGGATATAGTTCCCATATATATTTTTATCCGATTAATTAATTTCGCACCAAATGGGCAATACAAGTCCGAATTTAAAAGATACAAATGCTTCGGCATATTTAGTCCTTTGAATTTTAAATTATAATTATAATCATAGCGTGTATGATTGAATTCTCCCATAAAAACTTTCAATTATTAAGTGGAGCTCAACTAAATTAGCAAAGTGGTGTAGGGTACCATAAAATTGGCCCCGCCCGACTTTAGGACTTGCTTTACTGGTTTTCTTTCAAAACATGTGGACCTCCATACACTCAAGCATACATACATGTACATGAATTTCAATATTACCAGTCAGTGTTGGTTTGTATACTCAAGGATTACAAAATTCCACCGAAAATATACTCACATCGAGCTGTATTTATTTAACCTGGAACTTCATAATGGCATAATCGTGTCATCCGCTATTATGACCTAACAAAGTTATATTTATCTGTTAACAAAATACTTGAAAGCCAAGAACAACAACAACAACAAGCATCAATCTATATCTATAAAAGAGGAAAATGTTTGTATGTTTGTTTGTTTGTTTGTTTGTTTGTTTGTTTGTAATTTATGGACTCGAAAACCGCTGAATAGATTTTCCTGAAAATTTCCATATATACTGTAACATCGCCTGAAAATAACATAGGCTATATACATTTTTGATTTTCCACTTGGAACTGGAAATATAGCAGCAGAATCGGAGGTACCTCCCAAAAATTTAGATTTTATATGCACATATCTATTGATTGGTTGAAGATACAGTCTCCAAATTTGGAATACGTAACGGAATTTGGAACAAAAATAAGTTTGCCAAATTATATTGTAATCGGTTCAGATTTGGATATAGCTCCCATATATATTTTCGACCGATTTCGTTCATTTGATGCCTCAAACACAATATGAATGTTCGATTCCAATGAAATTTGGAATGTGTGACGGGATTTGATCCGAAAATAAATTTGTCAAATTATATTGAAATCGGTTCAGATTTCGATATAGCTCCCATATATATTTTCGGCCGATTAAAGCATTTGATGAACCAAACACGCTATGTTTCCTCAATTTCAATGAAATTTGAAACGTGTGATAGATTTTATCTAAAAAATAGATTTCCCAAATTATATTGAAATCGGTTCAGATTTGGATATAGCTCCCATATACATTTTCGGCCGATTTCATATATTTGGTGGACCAAACACGATATGTATTTCCAATTGTAATGAAATTTAAAATAAGTAACGGAATTGGGAGCCACAATGAATTTGTCAAACTAAATTGAAATCGGTTCAGATTTGGATATAGCTCCCATATATATTTTCGACCGATTTCATGTATTTGATGCACCAAACACGCTCAATGAAATTTGGAATGTGTAGCGGAAATTAAAACGAATATACATATGTCAAATTATATTAAAATCGGTTCAGATTTGGATATAGCTCTCATATATATTTTCGACCGATTTCATGTATTTTATGCACCATACACGATACGTATGTTCGATTCCAAAGAAATTTAGAATATGTAAAGGGATTTTGATTAGAAAATAAATTAGTGAAATTATATTAAAATCGGTTCAGATTTGGATATAGCTCCCATATATATTTTCCGCCGATTTCACATATTTGATGCACAAAACACGATACGTATTTCCGATTCCAATGAAATTCGGCATGAGTGGCTAAATTTGGTACAAAAGTAAATTTGACAAATTATATGTAAATAGGCTCAGATTTGATTATAGCTCCCATATATATACTCAGTCGATTTCACATATTTGATGCACCCAAAGCGAGAGAGACAAAATCTGGCACCAAAAAAAATTGCCAAATTATATTGAAATAAGTTGAGGTTTGGGTATAGCTAACATATATATTTCGGCCGATTTCATACATGTTATGCACCAAACATGATATATATGACCGATACAAATGAAATTCAAAATGTGTGGCGGAATTTGGTTACAATAATAAATGTGACAAATTAATTGGAAATTAGTTAAGATTTGGATATAGCTCCCATATATATATGTTATCGCCCGATTTCACATGTTTGACGCACCAATTTCAATGAAATATGAAAGGTGTGGCGGAATTTGGTGTAAAAGTAATTTTTTTAAAATTATATTTAAACCGGATCAGATTGGGATATGATTTTAATAAGAACCATTGACCCACAACGCCTTAGGCTAACTCTAAAAAACAAAACAACAATTGATTTGCTATCTCGAATTCACTAATTGCAATAGAAATGTCACTCAACTACAAAAGATTGCAGTTTACTGCACGCTTGGTATTTGCTATGAAATAAATAAATCCGGAGGACAAACCCTTCGTGTATGTATGTCATGTTACTGCTTTTCTAATGGTTTTGGTTATTTACGCATTAAAGTAGTGCAATATATATTTTTTTTAATTTTTAAATTTGTTTTTTTAACCAACATGTATTCGTAAATAAAATTTTGAATGCATATAAAATCAAAAGGGGTAGCGAAGCGCACCGGGTTCAGCTAGTTCCATATAAAATAAAACACAATGTCACATTGAGTTCCACAGTTAACTAAACCAAACCGAACCGAAAACCAATGCAATTTAAAGGATAACGAGGACAAAGAAACAAAACGAAAAAACAATGAATCCAAAACATAAAATAAAGCTACGAAAATATATTGAGACATTTATATGACACTGGGGAACTGAAGGGATCGATGCCATTTTTTGCTGGGAGCGACCAAAAAACAAAACAAAACAAAAAAAAGGTTTAAACCATTTAGCCATCATCTCTTCAGCCATCACCACCACGAATGTTATTTCATGAACTTATCTGTTTGCTGGGTCAACTAAAAGGACACAAGGGCAATTTCAGTCTGTAACCTTTAGGATTTTTTTTTGTTTTTTTTTGAAGTACCAGACAAACAGTGTAAATGTTAAAACATCACCACCACATCGCCGTTGCCGAAACAATGTCCTTATGAGGAGAATAACCCGAGACTATAATTTTTAATTTGTGTAACGAAAGGGAGCCCATAAACATTCCATTTGTTGGCTACAATTCCGCTTGACATTTCATATAATTTTTGAAGTTTGTCTACCCATTCGTTGGAGCATTCTCTCTCTCTCTCTCTCTCTGTGCGATGAGAGGAAGATGCCCGTTTTCTATGTGGCGACATTGTTGTTTAAGACCTTCATAAATTTACTTTAAATTATATCCTCCCACCCAGTGCGTTTTTGTGTCGTTGTTGTTGAGTGGAAATCCTGTTCAAAATAGGCTGCAGGTTCGGTCGCATGTGTTAAATGGATATAAAGTACTTTGACAAATAATGGTCGTTATTTGTTTGTCATTTTTTGGTATCTGATTTTTGTGTTGAGCCCCGAGAAAGAAGGAAACAAAACAATTATCATTAGCCGTTTGGTTTAATAAACTTTAAGTTTTTATAAGCATCGTTTTTGGTTACCAGAAGCAAGGACCTGAAGGAAGGAACCAAAGTAAAGAAAGACCCTATGTCGTACGGGGTCGATTTTATGATACCTTACACCAATATGTATATTAATGGAGCTACCCATAATAAATAAACGTTTTTATGCATTTAGATTAAGTTCCAGTTTATGATCGTTTTGATGCGTATTATGGCTTTCAAGCAGATATAATTTAAAGCCGAATGGAACTAATATATGGAAGTATTAACCTTAATCGATTTCCTCTAAATTTGACGGATTGAACCGCTATTCATCAAAATCCTTCTTTTTGAGCTGACATTAAACTTTTTAGGAGCAATTGGTGTGAAATCTAATAAAGAAGGTATTTATACCCCACAACACCATATGTTGGGGTATTATAAGTTTGATTGGGCCAAAAATTATGTAACACCTCCCACATATGGATTTTCCTATCTCACCGAGCTGAGTCGATCTAGCTATGTATGTCCGTCCGTCCGTCTGTCCATGTTAATTTGTTATCACACTACAGGTCGCAATTATGGCCCGAAATTTTGCATGGGGTGGGGTTATGGTCAGTATAGAAGCCTATTGCTTTTGGAGATGATCGCAAAATATTTTGGGGTTGAAATGGACCAAAAGCAGAAAAATGTCCTGATTTTGTAGTAGTTCTACAGGTTTCAATTATAAGCCAATCGACGCGGAAGTTAGCATGCTATATCTGATTGCTGGGACCAAATATCGTTGTTGTGGAGGGCCTTACATACAAAATCGGTTGAAGCATATATATGGAACCTAAAGCTATATCATAACCGATTTTAACCAAACATGATTCACTTTCGTCCAGGCTGAATTCGTTCGGGTGTGCTAAAATCCATTTAATATGTTGCGCAATAAACCTGAAATCGAGTAAATATATATATCTGGGAGCTACATCCAAATCTCGATAAAATTTGGCAAAGGTATTTCTGCAAAACAAATCGGCGATTCTTTTCAAACTTTGTATATCTACATATTTTTATACCCTCCACCTTGGAAAGGAGGGTATATCAACTTTGTAACATCCCTAAATATTCGTCGTAGATCCCATAGTATATATATTCACAATGGGCATACAATTCTAAGTCGATTTAACGATGTCTCTTGAAATCACGATACAGCCCACATTATTTGACGTAGAGCGCCAAAATTCAGCAGAACAATTTGTATTGTGTCTAGGATGTTTGGTATTGAAAATGAGATATATCGGTCCACGTTTTGATATAGTCCACATTTAACGGTACTTCCCGATATTCGGCATTTTGATGATTTTTCCCACATTTTTTCACGGATTTGTCTGATAATTGGTATTTGTAAGTCTTAGTTCGTGTGGCGAAATATTGTATGTAGAGGTCCACGCTTTTTTATAGCCCCTATATAACGGTACTTCCCGATACTCGGTATTTTGATGATTATAGAGACATTATTCACCGGAATTATTTTAAATTTGGTATTTTATGGTATGGATACTACAGCCTAAAACATAAAATTGTTTGTGCAGGTCCACGTCTTTGTATAGCCCCCATATAACGGTACCTCCCGATATTCGTTATTTTGGTGATTTTAGCGACATTATTCCCCGGAATTATTTCAAATTTGGTATTTAAAGTTCGTAATGGATACTACATCCTGTGACAGAACCTTTTTCATGCAGGTCCACGTCTACGTACAGCCTTCATATAACGGTACCTCCCTATATTCGGTATTTTGGCTGATTTTAGCGACATTATTCACCAGAATTGTTTCAAATTTGGGATATGAATTTCTTAATGGATTCTACAGTTAAAGACAGAAAATTGCCTGTGCAGGCTCACGTTTTCGTATAGCCGATTCCTTCCGCTATTCGGTATGTTGATGATTTTAGCGCCATTTTTCACCGCAATTGTTTAAAATTTAGTATTTGAAGTTCGTAATGGATACTCCAGTCTATGGCAACGTTTTGGTATATCCCCCATATAATGGTACCTCCCTATATTCCGCATTTTGTTGATTTTAGCTACATTTTTCAAGTTTCGGATTTGAATATTGTAATGACTTATGAAATAATTTGCTTATGCAGGTCTACGTCGTCGTATATACCCTAAAGGCTACATTCGGTATTTTTAGGATTTTAACAGAATTTTCAACTGATTTTATGTTTTAGGGAATTGCCAAATTCGTTCCAAATGGTGGATTGTATTAAAAGTTCGGCCCGGCTGCTTTTTTACTTGTTTTATATTATTTCTCCAATTTTATTTCCATTCCATTGTCAATTTTGTGTCTGATATCATTTCCTTTTTCGATCTCTTTTTAAAATTGATTTTAATCAGGGCTTCATAGTGTGAGGGTAACATTAGAAACGGTGGTATATTTCTGGTATCCAACGTTAGGTTATTCCAATAGTAGACGCCCTTGAAGACATACAAAATCGTAACATTGTGGGGAACAAAATATCACAGAGATATTCAAATGTGACTTACCTCTTTGAAGGGACAACTTCTGGGTAAATTACCATATCGCCAAAAATTATGAATCCATGCTGTGAGGAATTTTCCCCGTCCCTTGTCCAATAGATCACACAAATTTACATCGTATTGCAGTAGAGGTCGCGATCTATTCGTTGCCGTGTCTTTTAAATTTAACGCCAATGATAGCCATGGTATCTGATCGAATGTTTTGGCAATTTTTAGATAAATATCGAGTGAATCATTGCCGGGATTAATATGAACATTATACTCTTTCAAGTAATGGGTATTAAAGGATTTTACAATGGATACAGCATAGAGGCCCTTGGAAACGATTAGTTGTGGCAGAATTAGTGAATTTAGTAGAAACAAAATTATTTGACGTGTTGTTTTGCGTAGCATTTTATCCGAATTGATTTTAGAATGGTTAATGAGCTCATTTTTCAATGAATGGTATCGTGTGGCAAAATGTTATGGGAGGTAATTAGAAATAACAGCCAATGACATTATTTTGGCGAATGCGTGGTAAAGCTCCCATATAGATAGGAGATAGGCGTGAGAATGTATAACCTAGGAGTGTGGGAAATATTATATATTGTATTGTATATTTGGACAATTGAAATTTTAAAAGCACTTTGTAAATCTAAATGCTCTTACAGAGGGTGATTCAGCCTTAGCAGATTTTTATTTGTATTTACGGCTCATTTGAAATTCATCAATTCCATGCTGATAAACACTTATTTATTATTTAAATGGCGTAATGATAGACTCTCTACAATAATTACAAATAATTGTTTCAAACATGTTGTGGTCTCAATTTCTATTGGATTGTGTTCAAAAATGACTATCTACACAGGGTGAGATGAAAAAACTGCAACCAACTTCATACTCCTGTCATTTCTAAGCCACTCCGACCGACAGCTGTTAAAATTATTCCAGTGAAAGCTTATTATATTGTTTACAAGCGTACAAAAGCATGAACATTTTCCAGAAAAAAAATTATCTGTGATGGAATTCAAGCGTGATTTCTTTATATTTGGCTGGAAATTTCAAAAAGTGTAAGAACTTACACCGCAACCGAAAGAAAATAGACTCAAAAGAGCTAAAGAGTTGCTTCGCCTGGCTGAAAGTGGTGAACTGCCCAATTTGGTTTTCTCCGATGAGAAAACATTCGTTGTCCAGCAATTTGTAAACAAACAAATTGATCGTGTTTGCTTTCCAAAGAGGTCAGCTAAATATGTGCACCTTCGGTTGGCCACAAGAACTCAAGCGCCGGCCATGGTGATGGTGTGGGCCACCATAGCAGCCGATGGTCGCTCTCCGCTCGTATTAATCGACCGTGCCATCAGAATAAATGCCGAATATTATTCCGAAAATATTCTGGAGGGTGTATTAAAACCTTGGTCACGCAAACATTTTGGCCGCATACCTTGGATATTCCAACCGAAATCAGCACCATCGCACTCAGAGCGCGCCACCCAATAATGGTTACAATATGAGGTTCCTCCCTACATTTTCAGCGCACAATGGCCACCAAAATCTCCGGATACCAATCAGTTGGACTATTGTGTCTGGAGTATTTTGGAAAGCAAGGTTGGCACTAAAAATACCAAAAGGAAGCGCTTCACCGGGAATGGGCCAAATTACCGCAGAGCAACATTCGGGCAGCGTGTGACGGTTTCATTGGCCGTTTGAAGGCTATAATTCGTGCCAAAGGTGACCAATTAGAACAAATCTAAACTCAATCAAATTCCGACATTTTTTGCTTTCATTCAATAAAATTTTAAAAAAATGTGAAAATTACGGCGTTCGGTTTTGATGCAGTTTTTTATCTCACCCTGTATATACATTCTTGATCAGCATAAAATTCTATGCCGATTTTGCAATGTCCGTCCGTCTGTCTGTTTTCCGTCTTTCGAAATTACAATGGCTTCCGAACGAAATGAAATACGTTGATAAAATTTTACTCTGAAATGAGCTATGTCTGCAGGACTTTTGATATAAAAATGGGCTATATAGGTCCACGTTTTGGTATAGTCCTTAATTTGAGACACAATTTTAACCCGAATCTGCTGTAAATTGACAGCATGTGTTCCCATTATGTATGAAACATTATTTCAAAGAACTTTCAATATAGGTCTGAATTTCTGTATAGCTCACATATAAGGCTATATTCGGTATTTTAATGATTTTAGCACATTATTCAGCAAAATTGTTTTATGTTATGTATTTGAATACTATGCCTATGGCAAAGATCAAACCAATTCTTCGTAAAGTGCTAAATATAACGGTGACTCTCTATATTCGGTATTTTTACGATTTTTCGCAGTATTTTTCAACAGAATTTTTGTTGAAAATTTGCAAATTCCTTTCAAATGCTGAAGGGTGTCCAAAGTTCGGCATAGTCGAACTTACTGCTTTTTTACGTGTTTTTATTTAAATTGACATTGATGGTATACATACATCTGTCGGTGGACACGACTGATATGTTCCAACTTGCTATGCCTATATTTTTTCAGGCCTTTAAACTGCGTGAATTGGTGCAGACCTCCAGTTATCCAATTATATAAACTGTTTACTATTATATTTTTAAATCCTCCTATATGTAGATTTGTCTCATAACTCTGAACTAAATATTTCAGGAACAAAATATGTGTATATAACGAAATTGGACAATTCCTGTTCAGCCAATATCCAATTCTTGTGTATTTCTAATATGTACATATGTAAGTGCAGAAACCACTTGACTTGGTCGAGCGTTTTCATGTTTTCAGTTCTTTTTTTCTGCTCCTTGCAATTTCCAGCAATTCCTTTCATCTCGCCAAGCATTTGCCAATAATTACCTTTTTATTGGTGTTGGTAAAGATCTTAATGTCGATGTCAGAGCGGTTACGTTCTCCTATTGGTATTGCATTAAAAATGGAGAAATTTCATTTCCACCTTTCAGTTCAAGTAGCAGTTACCAGCCGCAATACAATTCAACATTGAATGAACAACAGAAACGGTGAATGGAAGAAGGAGGATGAAGAAAAACACAATTCTGGGTGTCTGCTTGATCTCGATGTAATAGTTAGTAACTCTTGAGGGTCATTGTGAGAGAAAGAGAGAGAGGAATGGCAGCACGTTAAAGTGGCCTCATGTTAGGCGTAGCAGAAACATTTTTATCCTACAGAATTTCAAAGTTAAGCATTGCGGTTTTTTATAAAAATTTTGGTTTTCAAGCTTAAAGACAAGGTGCTATTAAAACGACAATATCCAAAAAAATCGAAAATTGCAATTCTACAAAAAAAAATTAAAAAGATAAAAAATAAATAAATAAAAATTATTTATTATGTTTTGCAACAGTTAGGCTTAATCCCACTATTGTTTTTTCTTATAAAAACAACGTTTGGAAAGATGGTAATTATAACCTACAACACTATGTCTTGGAGATATTATAAGTTTGATTGGGCCAAAAATTATGTAACACCTCGAAATATTGGTTTCCCACATAGGAAAGTATGTATGGAACTTCCTATCTCGCCGAGCTGATTCGATCTAGCTTTGTATGTCCGTCCGTCCGTCTATCCGTCGGTACATGTTAATTTGTAATCACGGCATAGGTCGCAATTATGGCCCGATCCTTACGAAACTTAGCATGGAGGGGTGGGATTATGGTCAGAATAGAATCATATTTGGAGATGATCGAAAAATATTTAGGGTTTCAAAAGAACCAAAAACAGTAAAATTTTACTGATTACACAATTGAAACCAATCGACACGGAATTTTGGCTGAGAAAAGTGTTAAGGACAGCCAAGAAGTCTACCATTTTGAATTGCCATTGAATTGTACTTAGTTGTAAAATGGACCACAGCAACTAACACCACGACGGAGTGCGTAAATATTGGGCAAATGACCCTTGTCAGAGGGTAATATCTGGGCAATGCTCTATGACATAATTTCAAACGTGAAATTTTCCAAAATGGATTTGGGCATAAGTGGGCTTCTAACACATTGTAGTGTTGTAGGGTATCACATGGTCGGCCCCGCACGACTATAGCCTTTGCGTACTTGTTATGTATAAGGTTTTCAAACCTAGTACAATTTAGTGCAACTGTGTTCGAAATTGGAAAATTTCAATTTTAACGGATACTAATAGTCGACTTGGTTGTGAAGTAGGGTTTCCTAGTGATGGAGAACTTAAACCCAGTTTTATTTTGTACATATTTGAAATTTATCAAGATTGGGCGCTATCTTTTGGACATAAATCGGTTATCTTTTTATCGTCGCTATCGGAATAGAATATTAACCAGATGAAGTCGGTATTCTTAGTGGTGGAGAACTTAAACCCAGTTTTAATTGCTCACACTTGCAATTGATCGAGGTTGGGCGCCATTTTTTGGTTTGGTTGTCTCTTCGTCGCCGCTATTGGAATAGAATTTTAATCTGATGAAGTTGGTTTTTCTAGTGTTGGAGAGCTAAAGCCGGTTTATGCATGAAGTAAGGTAGAGCTAACAGCTGATTACAATTTTTTTAAGTGTGTCCGACTTCTGTCAATTTTGTGTATGTATTTATTGTTTTGAAAAATGAAGAAAAAAATATTTTCACAACCAATGATTGGAAGACACATGTATTGCGGCTCGCTCATTAAAGCTATTAGCCAGTATAGCCGTGAAATTGAAAGATTGAACAGTTAGGATCATGTTTTTGAGAGAAAAATCCAGACATTGCATTTATTTTTCGCTATTTAACTCATTTCAAAAATGAGGAAAAATATAAAAAAATGAAAACAATAATTTTGAATGAGTCTGACAGGAAGCGGGCATAGCCTCAGGGCTGTATTTTTGTAGTTTTACGAAGCTGTTCTACCTCCTTATTGTATCATGGGTTAATGTCTTTGTGCATTTAATTGCATCATGGAGAAGGAAGCTAGATAGACCCGTAGTTACTTTTGGGGATCTTCATAGGTTCGCTTTCCCAGTCCGTACATGCATTCTTGTGAACAAAATGCAGGCTGCATTTATTGAGATGAAATTTGCCGAACAATATTTGTTTGGCCCAAGGATGAACCCTATTGAAATCGGTTCAAATTTATATATAGTTCACATATATATCTTCAGCCGATTTCGGCTTAATTGCGCACTAAATGGCCAATATTAGCCCAAATGCCCTGAAATTTGGCATTTCTGACGGAATGCAGAATAGAAGCAATTACATCAAATTTCATTCGGTTCAGATATACCTATAGCTCTCATATATGTTTCATCCAATTTGGGATTTTAAGTCCCTCATATTCGTAATATGCACTGATATTTGGTATCAGATATCTTATAGAGCTCGGAAGTACCTTTGTCAAATTTTATCAAGATCGGATACGATTTGGATATAGCTCCCATATATATCTTCGACCGATTTCACATTTATTGTGCACCAGATGGTTAATATCAATCCAAATGGATAGAATTTTGGCACTTCTGACCAAATACGGTCTAGAAGTAAGTACATCAAATGTGGTGAAAATAGGTTCAGATATAGATTTAGCTACCAAATATGTGTTTCATCCGATTTGGTGTTTAAGTCCCTTACATTCGTAATATGAACTTCACAAGAATGATATTTGATACCAGATACCTCGGAAATTCCTTTGCCAAATTTTATTGAGGTCGTCCAAGATTTGGATATAGCTCCCATATATATCCTTAATACAATTTCAGGTTTATTGTGCAAATAATGGTTAATATCAGACCAAATGGAGGCATTTCGGTGGAACTCTACTACTAAGTATGCACAGTCGTGTAGTTGGTCCCGCCCCACTTTTGACTTTCCTTACTGGTTTTTGTTCATATGTGAAATTTATCGAGGTTGGGCGCCATCTTTTGCGCATTAATCGGTTGTCTCTTCATCTTCGCTATTGGAATAGAATTTTAATCTGATGAAGTTGGTTTTCCTTGTGGAGTAGAACTTAAAACCGGTTTTTTTCATATTAAAAATGTATCGAGGCTGGACGCCATTGTTTAGATATTAGTCGGTTGTTTCTTTATCGTTGCTATCGGAATAGAATTTTAACCTGATCCAAATTCCCCTTAAGAGTAAATTTTTTTGAGTAGGATTCCAAATGGATGGATAAACCTAATATACTCCATCTCCATCCCATCGCATGTTGCATTACAACTGCTTCTATGAAATTGTGGCTATTTTGTGGCATACTTGGCAACATAAGAAGGACTTTGATGAAAACGTTCAAGATGAAATGAATTGAATTGGATTGAGGAGTCAGCCGCTTTGAAACGAAATAAAATGAAAGAATATGTAAAGAAATAGGATTCTTTTCTTGAGTAGATTTCAAGTGGAAACAAGTTGCTATGTGTGCAAGTGATGTGTTTTGTGGTTTACTTTTCTCCATTCAATGTCTTTATGTCTTGCCGATATGTGTGTCAGGAGGTCAGTCCGATGGTTTCATTCGAATACAATTTTTAAAGTATGAAAATGAAAAGGAAGGAACATAGAATTGATACATTTTGAAGTAGGAGGATATTTGTTTGTAGAACAGTGTAAAATAACATGAAGTTTTCAACAAGTGCAAATGGACAGATGATTATGTTTGTGATTTAAGAGTACAGAAATTTAGAATAACATACATTTTAAAATTATACAGAAATAATGTTTTAAATAGGACTTAAAACCATTGATGTGCGAAACTGCCAATAACATATAATACCGGCACTGGTTAAAGGCGTATTCTCCTTACTCTTTTTTCGATTGCTATTTTTTATGGTGAATTCTATGTTACGCTCATACACACACTCCCAATTTAATTATGCTCACCTATTTTTTTTTACCCTCCACCATAGTTTGGAACACATTTGGAACACATCGATATATACATTTAAGACCCCACAAAGTATATATCTTCTTGGTCAGCATAAAATTCTATGTCGATTCAGCGATGTCTGTCAGTCTGTCCGTCTGTGGAAATCTAGCTTCCGAACGAAATAAAGTACGATGATAACATTTTACTTAAATGTATATTATGTCTGCAGGACCTTTGGTATTGAAAATGGGCCATGTAGGTCCACGTTTTGGTATAGCCCCCATATAACGGTACCTCCTTATTTTCTGTATTTTTGTGATTTAAGCTACATTATTCACCGCAAATGTTTCAAATTTGGTATTTGAAGTTCGTAATGAAGTCTACAGCCTAAGACAGAAAATTGTCTAAACAGGTCCACGTCTTCGTATAGCCCCCATATAACGGTACCTCCCCATATTCGGTACTTTGATGATTTTAGCGACATTATTCCCCGGAATTGTTTCAAATTTGGTATTTGAAGTTCGTAATGGATACTACAGCCTATGACAGAGAATTGCCCGTGCAGATCCACGCCTTTGTATAGCCCCCATATAACGTGACCCTCCGATATTCGGTACTTTGAAGATTTAGCGAAATTATTCATCGGAATTGTTTCAAATTTGGTATTTGAAGTTCGCAATGGATATTACAGCCTAAGACAGAAATTTGTCTAAGCACGTTCACGTCTTCGTATAGCCCCCATATAACATTACCTCCAGATTGTCGGTATTTTAATAATTTTAGCGACATTATTCATCGGAATTGTTTCAAATTTAGTATTTGAAGTTCGTAATGGATATTACAGCCTAGGACAGAAAATTGTCTAAGAAGGTCCAAGTCTTCGTGTAGCCCCCATATAATGGTACCTCCCGATATTCGGTATTTTGATGATTTTAGCGACATTATTCCCCGGAATTGTTTCAAATTTAGTATTTGAAGTTCGTAATGGATATTACAGCCTAAGACAGAAAATTGTCTAAGCAGGTCCAAGTCTTCGTGTAGCCCTCATATAATGGTACCTCCCGATATTCGGCATTTTGATGATTTTAGCTACATTATTCACCGATTTTTTTTCAAATTTCGCATTTGAATATTATAAAGGCTTATGCCAAAAGTTGCCTATGAAGGCATTCATAGTTCCCCTCGGCCGAATTTACAGCTTTTTTACTTGTTTTTTTTTTTTATCAAATATTAAATTAAATATTTGTTATCCGTTGTTAGTTTAAATTCAAATTTGATACATTAAAAGGAATCTTTGTTTAAACCTTTTTATAGAATATGCAAACATTCGTCATATTTGTGACGGGGTACAAATGAGAGTGTTTCCTCCCATTCACCCAAAATTAAATTTCGATCCCTAGCGTATCTTAAATGTTAAACTAAGACAAACACAAAGCAAAGCATTTCAATAATTTTGTTCAAGTTTAATGAATTCATAGTAAACATTTTCAAGCGTATTGTGCTATCCACAACATTAGCGATTGTTTTTATTATTAACTGCATACAATACCACAGCAATTATAGATTAATTTCATATTAATTAGACAGTTTGTTTTTTTTTTTGAGCTATCAAATGCCAGAGATGTTCCAGCTCGTTGACATCAACAGATTAAACAATCATAACATTTGTTCAAACGCGGTATCATTTTTCAATGTAGGTACAGAGAAACAAATGTCAATTAAATGACATTTTTAATGCATTTCGATAATAATAGCCCACATAAATCAAATTTAGAAAAAAAAAGAAAAAAAAAAAAAAAAAAACAGTAAGTTCGACCGGGCCGAACTTTGACTACACTCCAATTTTTTTTTTAGATTTTTAAAAAAAATAAAATCCGTTAAAAATTCTGTAAAAATCTTAAAAATACCGAATTTAGCCGTTTTATTGGGGATTTTCCGAAGACGTGGATTTTTTTTGTTATAAGCCATTACAATATTCAAATATGAAACTTGACAAAAACATCCGGTGAATAATGTAGTGAAAATCATTAAAATACCGAATATAGGGATGTACCGTTATATCGGGGCTATACGAAGACCTAAACCTGCATAAACAATTTTCTCTCACAGGCTGTAGTATCTATTAGGAACTTTAAATGTGAAATCTCGTAGAATATTGTACCTAAAATCGTCAAAATACCGAATATAGGGGATACTGATGTGGGGGCCTATACGAAGACCTGGACCTGCACAGACAATTTTCTGGCATATACTATAGTTCCCATTACGAACGAAATTTGAAACAACTCCTGTGTATAATGTCGCTAAAATTATCAAAATACGGAACAAAATAAGGGACTCCTTTTGAGCATTTTCAGACAGTTCCGTTGAAAAATGTGGATAAAATCATCAAAATACCCTCCACCATACATAGTATGGAGGGTATATTAAGTTCGCAATTCTGTTTGTAACTTATCGAAATAATAATTTTAGACCCAACAAAGTATATTTATTTTTGATCAGCGTAAAATTCTAAGACGATTTAAACCTGTCCATCTGCCTATTGTAATCAAATTAGAGTCGAAGATAGGAATCTAAAAGTTTGCACAGATCAGTCTTTTGTAGGCAGGTCAATTTCGAAGATTGTCTATATCGGTCCACCATATCGTATATCCGCCATATAACGGTATATCTCGATATTCGATATTTTCATGATTTTAGTCACCTTTTTCAATGGCATTGTCTGAAATTCTACGGAAAGAGTTCTCTGTGAGTACTTTACCCCGGAAATTGAATTTTTACTTTTTAGGTCCACGATATCGTATAGCCCCAGTACAATGGTGCCCCCGATAATCGGTATTTTGATGATTTATTAAAATTTTCAATGGAATAGTCTGAAAATCCATCTGTGGAAGAGAATTGTCTATACAGGTCTACGTTTTAGTATAGCACCCATATAACGCTACCCCGAGGTGTTCGGTATTTCCTGGATTTTCGCGACATTATTCACCGAAATTGCGTCAAATTTCGTATTTGAAGTTCATAATGGGTAATACAACCTATGACGGAAAATTATCTATGCAGGTCGACGTCTTAGTACTGCCCCCACACAACGGAACATATTTATGTTCGGTATTTTGATGATATTGTTGACATTATTCACCGGAATTGTTTCGCATTTGGTATTTGAAGTTCGGAATATTTACTATATCCTATAAAAAATTACTTATTATTTTGAAAAGTATTTTTTCGACGAATTTTTTTTTTCTTTGAAATTTTTCAAGTTCCTCTCGACCGAACTTAGCTGCATTTTTACATTAAACAAATTGTTAAAAACCTCCTTTAAACGGGATTGGGGAGTCAAAATATTTTAGAAAATTATTTGTCATAAAATTTTACTATAGCTTCTGGAAGACATCAAGAGTCTAAATCTTAACGAGATGCCGGGAATTCATATAAATAAAAAAAAAATAGAAAGTAGTAGAAAGATTGGCAGGATAAACCTTTAAAAACTCTCCAACATTTGAAAGGAACTTGAACATTTTCAAAACAAAAAAAAAAAAAAAAAAAAACAAAAAATACTTCAAAATTATCGTTGAAATTAAAACCTTTTTATGGGGCCTATACGAAGACGTGGTCCTACATAAGTATTTCTTGACATAGGCTGTAGCACCAATTACGAACTTTAAAAACGAAATTTGATTCCTGTCCTGTTTTACGTCGTAGGTTGTATTACGAGCTTTAAATACGAAATTTTCAAGAATTCCGGTGAATAATGTCCATATAATCATAAAAATACCAAATATCCGGAGGTATCTAAATATATGGGGCCTATACGAAGACGTGGACCTGCACACGCAATTTTTTGTTATTGGCTGTAGTACCCATTATGAGCTTCGAATACGAAATTTGAAACAATTCAGCCGAATAATGCTTTAAAAATAATCTTAATTACGAATATCGGCGGTTCCATAGTTTGGGGGCTGTACGATATAGTGGACTTGCTTAAGTCATCGCCTGGCTTCTTCGTAGAGGAACCAAAGGAGTTCTAGGTTGACTTAGTTCGATTTAGGCCCTACACTCCTTTGTTCTTTCCGAAGAAGCCAGCCGATGACTAAGCCATTCAAAAAAGCGTTTTATGTATTCTCATCTTTAGCCCTGTGCGTGCGTCCGTCTGTGAGTCTAAACGAATGAAGATAGAAAGCACAGATCAGTCTTTTGTCTGCAGGCGGGTCAAGTTCGAAGATGGGCTATATCGGTCCTCGTTATCGTATAACCCAACATTTTCAATGAAATTGTCTGAAAGTCCACAAAAGGAGTTCCTTCGATGTACTTTACCCCCTGAAAGAGTATTGTCTATATAGGTCCACATTATCATATATCCACCATATAACGATATTTTGATATTTTAGGGACATTATTTACCGGGGTGTTTCAAATTTCGTATTTAGAATTCATAATCGGTACTACAGTCTATGACAATAAATTGCATATGTTCGCACGTCTTCTATTGCATATTTTGAGAATTTTAGCGACATTATTCGCCGTTTTTTCAAGTTTCGTATTTAAATAATGTAATGACTTATGACAAAAGTTGCATATGGAGGTCCGCGTTTTTTTCAAGATTTAAACAGTATTTTTAACGCATTTTATTTATTTTTGATAATGTCCAAATTTGTTCCAAATGGTGCTGGGTATTTAAAGTTTGAAACGGCCGAACTTATTGCTTCTTTACTCGTTCCTGTTATTTTTTCTTGCGCTGCACAGTGCAATTGTGTTTTTTTTTTAATTTGAAATAAATGGTTCACCAGAGCTAAGTATTGACATCATGTTACACGAAAATGTTAAGTTTGGCTGCCTTAATTTAAATCAACTTTATACATTTACATGTATTTATTTATTTTACATTTATGTTTAGAGGGATCACTGATCAATTAAACAAATTCTAAGTCGTAGACTCTTTGTCAATTAAGAAATAAGGAATTTAGTTTAGGGCAAAAATGTAGTTAATTTTTTACTTTCTTTTTTCTCACAATGATAATTTATCTGAACGAAGCTGTTAAATGTTTGATTAATCATTTACATTTTCCATTTCAAAAAATTTGGAACAAATATTAATTAGTTTTTTTCTGTGCTGCTTTTCCGCAAAACTGCATCACTAATCGGACATTAATTCGAGCGTTATTCATTAACACCCTGTTGTTTTTTTGTAGTTTTTTATTAACACCTTTTGTGTAGTACGTTTGTCGTTCCAGCTCGTTGAGAATAATAAAACATTAATAAACACTGTTATTACATAAATAACGAACTGGACTAAAATGTTGGACAACTTATTTTTGGTAATTAGTTTTTTTTCGGGGGTAAAATAATTGAAATGGAATTAAAATTTAAATTTATCAGTGCCTACCTTCTGAGATAGGGCTGGAAAAATATCGACTTTTATCTTTTGAAAACATCTACGGCATTGCAAAAAGTTAGTAGAAGGTTGCGGAATTTCACCAATGTTATTACACCATATTTTGCCTTAAAACTTGGGTATTAGGGACTATAAAGCTCAAAATAAATATAAAATCTTCGAAATATATGAAAATTATACGAAATCCTTAATTATTTACTCTTTCGAGTTGAGTTTTTTTTCCATCGAATAATCATCTTGGCTTTTGGGAGCCATTTCCACCTCGGAGGATTTCTCCACATGAGAAATTGGCGTATCTGGGACTCAAAAAGCCCAAGAGCTATTGTCGAGAAACCATCCTTCCAATCCTCAACGTGTGACAATTTGAAGCGTACTTTTCTGGAAAAGAAGTAGGGTTAACACTTACAGAGAACGAACTGCACCATTAGGAGTAGTTGCTCTATAAAAGTAAATTCTAAATACTTTATATTTATCGAAAATATATGATATAAAATTGTATATATACCCGGTACTAAGTAGTGAGTAAATGTGTAACAAAGCAGGAAGTTGTGAATTTAAGACTGGGCGTCGCCAAACTAAGAAACAACAAATTAAAAAGTAGTAAGTTCTTTAGGGCCGAATATTGAATACCCTCAATTAATTGGAAGGAATTTGGAAATTTTCAAAAAAATAAAATCCGTTTAAAAGTTTGTTAAAGTCTTAAAAATACCGAGTACAGTCATTTTATTGAGGTCTACATATACGACGACGTGGACATGTATGAGCACCTTTGTCATAAGCCATTACAATATTCAAATATGAAACTTGAAATGAAAAAAATCCGGCGAATAATGTAACTAAAATCATCAAAATTCCGAATATTGGGGCTATACGAAGACCTGAACCTGCATAGACAATTTTCTGTCACAGGCTGTAGTAAATATTAGGAACTTCAAATACAAAATTCCAAACAATTTCGGTTAATGTTGCACCTAAAATCGTCAAAATACCGACTATAGGGAGGTACTGACTTTTGGGACCTTTACGAAGACCTGGACCCGCAAAAACAATTTTCTGTCATAGACTGTAGTTTCTATTACGATTTCTAAATACGAAGTTTGAAACAACTCAGGTGAATAATGTCGTTAAAATCATCAAAATACCGAATATTGGGAGGTACCGTTATATTGAAGCTATACGAAGACGTGAAGGATTTTAGCGTAATTATTCACTATTACAGGGTGAGAAAAAAAAACTGCAAAAAAGTCAAACGCCATAATTTTTACATTTTTTTGGATGAAAACAAAAAATGTCGGAAATAGCGTCAAAGCTTAGAACAAGTTTAGATTTGTTCGAATTGGTAACCTTTGTCTTGAATTATGGCCTTAAAACGGCCAAAGAAACCGTCGCACGCTTCCCGAAGGTTGCTCTGCTGTTTTTTTGCCCATTTCGAGAGAAGCGCTTGCTCGAGGTGATCCACACTTTGGTATTTTTTAGTTCCAACCTTGCTTTCCAAAATACTCCAGACACAATAATCCAACGGATTAGTATCCGGAGATTTTGATAGCCATTGTGCGCTGGAAATGAAGCGAGGAACCTCATTTTGTAACCATTCTTGGGTGGCGCGTGCTGAGTGCGATGGTGCTGAGTATTGGTGGAATATCCAAGGTCTGCGGCCAAAATGTTTGCTTTCCCAAGGCTTTAATACACCCTCCAGAATATTCCCGCGATAATATTCGGCATTTATTCTGATGCCACGGTCGATTAATACGAACGGATAGCGACCATGGCTGGCGCTTGAGTTCTGGTGGCCAACCGAAGGTGAACATTTTCAGCTGACCTCTTTGGCAAGTAGACACGATCAGTTGGTTTGTTTACATACTGCTGGACAACGAATGTTTTCTCATCGGAAAAAACCAAATTCTACAGTTCACTACTTTCGGCCAAGCGAAGCAACTTTTTAGCTCTTTTGAGTCTATTTTCTTTCTGTTGGAATTTCAATGGCTGTACACCGAGCTCATTTTTCAATATTTGCCGGATGGAATATTGCGTTGTGGACAGCTCACGAGTCATTTTCGGCCATTGCGACGCGGGTTTTGATCAAGTCGCTTCTTTACTTTTCGAACTATTTCTGCTGATGTTGCTGTTGTCTTCCGTCCACCTCCTTGACGTCAGGCTACGCTACCAGTATCACGGTAACGAGCGATGGTACGAGACACAAAAAAATTATTCAAATTTAAATGCTGGAGTGATCTATCGATAGCCACTTGTGGGTTTCCAGCCAAATATAAATAAATCACACTATCACGCTTGAATTCCATCACGAATAACTTTTTTCTGGAAAATTCTCAACAAAATGCTTTTGTACGCTTGTAAACAATATAATGAGCTATCACTGGAACAATTTTAACAGCTGTCGGACGAGTGGCTTAGAAATGACAGCAGTCTGAAGATGGTTGGAGTTTTTTTCATCCCTTCTGTCAGATTTCAAATTATGACTGCTTTAAAGCCATAATACGCTTTCAAAGAATTTTATTATTGGTATTCACAAAAATTCCGAATACTTCACATAAATTCCCTAAATAAACATTTTTTTGATACGGGTAGCTCTACTAAATATGCACTCAAAGACATAGAAGTATAAAGATGGGACAAGACAGAGTCAAAATATGGCAACCCTGTGAAAAATACCTCTGAAAAAAAAATACCGCTAAGGCAGTATGCAATTATTTGGGAAGGTATATGGAATAGAATTTTGAAACCCAATATTTTGGATTATCCAAACTTTTATTTGTC